>NW_028277035.1:73140100-73440900 GCF_059951505.1 Python bivittatus
GGCCCATGAGAACTTGGACAATCCCCTCCCTTCTCGAGTCATTGGACTCATCAGGATGGTTAGTGATGTGTTTCAGATTGTGTCCATGGCAAAGAACAACATGTTGGGGTGAGAGGGAACATAGTAATTTAACTCTAACATGGCTGAGAGAGCTACTGCTGACTCAGAGAAAGAGGCTGAACTGACACCTAGACTTAAGAGAACCAAGGACAGGGAGGATCCAGTCTCAGTGGCCATGTCTCCAGTTGTGAAACAAGTCTCCTTATAATTAGGTGTCCTTGGAAATTGGGCCTTGTTTGTAAAAAGGATTCTCTTAGTTTGCATCTGAGACTGGATAGAATTCCATCAGCCTTAACAACCTTTTGGAAAACTGTTTGGGTTTATAGACTTTCTTAGAATTTTATTTTAAATCAAAATTGTGGAAAAACTGGATAAAATGAACCTGTACTTGAAAATATTTTCATTCTTATCAATATTGTTTCATCTCAGTCTGATTTGTGTGTGTGTGTGTACATGTCCACGCAGTCTTCTTGGCAACGCTTTTTAGAAGTGGTTTGCCTGTGCCTTCTTTTTAGGGTGAGAGAGAGTGATTGGCCCAAGGTCACCCAGCTGGCTTTGTGCCTAAGTCAGGACTAGAACTCATGGTCTCCTGTTGTTTAGCCTGGTGTCTTTAACCATACTTGACTAAACTACTATCTAGACTATAGTAAAGCACTCTACGTGTGGCTTAAAGAATATCCAGAAACTATAGTTGGTTAAAAATGCAGCTGCCCACATACTTTTGGGAACACATAACACCAGTTTTAGGTACCCTGCATTAGTTCCCAGTTGGTTTCTGGATCTAATTTAAGGTGCTGTTTTTGACTTATCCCTTCATGGCTTGGCATCTGGATACCTTCAGGACAGCCTTCTTCAGCCAGTTTCAGCCTGGCTGATTAGATTTAGCAAGAAGAAATAGCTGGAAATCCTTCCAGCTGTAGGGAGGTTTGGGAGGCTGAGGCATTGATGCAGCACCAACATTGTGGAATAGCCTTCCTGTGGAGATCAGGCTGGCTCTCTCTTTGTTGCTTTTCTGCAAGCTCCTAAAAAAACAATTGTTTGGAGAAGCTTCCCCTGATTTGTTTAATGCTGCCATCTTTTATTTTCTTTCTATTATTGTAGACTTGTTCTCTTTTTCTTTTTGTATGGGGATTGTTTTATACTACTTTTTTTTCCTCTGTGTGAACCACTGAGCAATTTTTGATTAAAGTGGCATACAAATATGTTAAACAAACAAACTGTCTTTCCTTATGTTTTAGATTTTCCCAGTTGCAGTGAGTAGAAGAAACAAGGCTGATAATGATAAAATAATGTAAAGTTTATCCTGAACTATATAACAATAAAATGAAAATGGATTATTCCTGACTTAAAGCAAGTTAGGTGAATTATCCTGGGGGGGGGATTAATTTTATTCTGCAGAAAAAATAATTAGGGAAATAATTTAATCCTATCTTTCTTGAGATAAATGAAGAACCTATTTATTCTCACACAGTGGCTTAGTCTTTTCAGCATGTTTATGTTTTAATAATATATATATGCCAACATTTAGTACAATCCTATATGTGTTTAGGGGGGACGCGGTGGCACAGCGGCTTAATGACGCTGAAAGTTGCCGGCCAGAAATGGTCGACGCTTCAGCGGTTCGAGTCCAGCCTTCGCGTTAGCAGGGTGAGCTCCTGTTTCCGCCCCAGTTCCTGTAAACCCAACAGTTCGAAAACTCACGTGAGTAGATAAATGGGGACTCTCACTGCGGTGGGAGGAAAAATGGTGGCGGCGCCTTGCAAAAAAGGAGTCGGGAGCAGTTGCTGGTAAAAAAGGGTGCGAAGCAACGGAAACCCCGCCTCCTGCGCTCGCCAGCTGGGCTCTGCTCTAGGAAGGAGGCCATGGCAAACCACTTCCGAAACAATTGCCTTGAAAACTGCAAGGACTCGTCCAAGCAGTCACTGCAGAGTCGGTAACGACTGAGCGCAGATTAAAAAAAAATATATATATATGTGTTTACTTAGATGAAAATCCCATCTAATTTAACTGGGCTGAATCCAAATATGTGTGAATAGGAAGAACTGTAAATGCAAAAAAAAAAAATCATAAATAATAGGTTTAAGGTCCTTCTGTTTAGCTAAAAGTTGTTTCATGCTGAAAAGAGGTTGTGTAAGGATCTTATCCAATCATATTGTTCAAATATGTTTATAAAATAATGTCAGTTGTGAGCAATGTTCATGTATGGTTTCAGTAATAAATAAGATTTTAGAAGGACATACAAGTGAGGCACTATCGTGACAACAATTTTGGATTATGTGGGGCAGCTGTCACGAACCACTTAAGAAAGTAGCCAGTATCATAGTAGTGATATTAAAACTGCTACCCAGGGCACTCATGTGTTGCTACAGAGACCAATTTGGCAAGATACATGTCATAATCAAAGTCTATTTCAGCAACATAAAGCATACCCTTAACAGTTTTTCAGTCCCAGGTAGCAGCCCCTAGCTAAACTTCACTGATCTCACAAAAGCTAAGCAGGGAAACCTGGTTAGTACTCAGATGACATATCATCAAGAAATCCCAGAGTTGTAGACTATACTGGGAAATTAAAAAGAAAACCAAGAAAAAAATCCTAGAAGAAGGCAGTGATAAACTAATTCCATATTGGAAAAAAAAGAAAAAAAAGGGGAGGGGGGTCAGGTGGTCACCAAGAGTTGACTTTACCTTAACAGTTCTTCCAAGGCAGTTAACTAAATGAGGAATCATTCAGGAAGGAACTTGTATAAGGAGGAGGAGACCATATCAATGCAAACATTAGAATTAAGAAGAGAAAAGAAGGAAGTTTCAAATGAAACTTCAGACCCTCAGAATTTCCTCGTGGCCCACAGGAGCTCCATCATTGCAAATCATTCTGTGTTCTCATTTTGGTGGGGTTTTCTCCATTTAAGAGAAAACAAAAGGGTTAGCTATATTGCTGACAAGTGCCTCAAATAATATATCTCATGCTAATTCAGCAACAAAGCACACATTACTCTGAGTTTCCATTTATATTAAAGGGAAATTACCATTTGGTGTCTCTGAAAAGAAGCTGATTTCCATCCAGATCACGGTTAGACTTTTATAGTTTTAAAGTACAGAACAAAACAAGAGGAATCTTTTGGTGAGCTGGCAGCTGCATCAGTTTTATGAGCTGGGCCTAGCTGTCATCACTAGGATTGCAATGGAGGATTGAATACATTTGCATATATTTCTTCAGTGAAAATGATGATAAAAATAAATCCATGTCACATGTAAGAATTACCAGAAGAACTAAAGATTGGAGGCAGACATTAGGGCAGGGGCAAGATACAGGTAGAAATGAAGAAGGAAAAAAGAGAACCAAACTCCCAGACTTACAACGTGTAACCGTCAGTGTCATTGGCATTTTCTGTACAATAGTTCTTAATTTTGGAAACGCAGCAAAGCAGCAATAATCACTACGGCTGTCATCTTCTTCCACATTTGCAAAGTAAAGATCCCCATTAAGGCCCATGGAGACCCTTTCATCTTGTGGGATATGCTGCAAATCTAAAAAGGAAAAAAAATGGTAATGATTCAGTGTCTGATCCTTGATCCCAGGTAAGGAAATAGCTCTTCAGTATTAATAATGCATGTGACTTGAAAGAACCTACAGCATATTTGCTAGTTTTCTACTATGCTATGTAGGGGGAAAAACATTACAAGCAGAATAAACTGCCTGGATACCCTATGCACAACCACAAAATATATGCTATGTACGTACTGCATGCTTGATACTGCATATATTTTCCTGTGACAGAATGCAATTTTTGTAAAAATAATGCATTGTTTTTATTTTGCATTTATTAAAGAATTATTCAAGCCAGGCCTATACTCAACATGTCATGGCTGTCAAGAAATCACTTATCTTGTCACTTACAATGGGCTTGGATGGCACATAATATAAAAGTATAATGTCTTTCCTTTTTTTTTTTTTTGATTTGACACAATGTGTAAACTAACTCATTATATGATTCAATTTTATGTGTAAACAAGGCCAATGGGCTGAATGTAGCCATATACTTAATTCCATAATGAAATTCTATGTTTTAATTTGAAAATGAAAAACTTCAAAGGCAATTCTGGGAAGAGAGCAACTTGGACTATATGAGAGAGATGGTGTGCTGCTGGCTTTTGGCACAAGCTTTTCTAAAGGATAAAAGAGAATTTGCCCCACTGAATTCAGTAGGGGCCTGACTTTGCTCCTCCTTTCTTATCATGGTCTCTTTGGCAACTTCAGCCCCCCCTTCTGCATACTGACCTATCCATGCTGACTCATCTACCCTGTTACAGAACACTGTGATGTTTCTTCCTTCTTCCTCACCAAAAACACACACATTTATTGAAGTAGCTGCACCTGTTTGAAGGGCCAGCTCCTTCTCGTACCTGGATGGGCCTCTTAAAAGATAAGGGTGTCTGGGAAAGAAAAATATAGACAGTTCTATCACAGTGACCATCCTCTCACACTATTCTTATTCCTATGTGAAAGGAAGGCTTTTCTGTTTTTACCACAGTTCTCATTGATTATTATTTGCAGTAAAGCTGTTTCATGTTCACAAGCAAGTTTTTTATTATTTATTAGATTTCCCAGGGAGAGGGAAGGAAATGGATCCATTTTAAAATAAAGTGCAAAAGCGCTAGTAAGAGTCCACTCAACTCCCAAACCAAGAACTTCATTTGCTTTGAGACAGGATTGGATACATACAGAAATGGGGCTCACTGAATCAGATCCAAATATAATTCCTTATATTTTCCTTTTCCATGATATAAGATTAGTAGATGTTATAATAAACAGCATTACTCTTTGCGACTGTCTTTTAACTTTAGCATTAACATTTTCTAATCCATTATCTGTAATTTTCAGTTCATTACTATGTTCTGTTAACCACAGAAAATACCATTTATCAATCCTATGCAATTTTAATTGAATTCAAGTTATAGAAAGACTTTTGCAGAGAGATTCCATTTGTAAAGATGTCAGGAGGAATGGGCTGGTACTCACCAATATTCATCCAATAAATGTGCAATGGTGGGATGCCTTTGGGAGGATTGCAGCGCAAAACCATTGCATCACCATGTTCTACATCAATGGGGTCAATCTTCTCTTTGGGAAATTTAGGAATACCTGTTGTAACAGAAACACCACAAGAAGAAGCAAAATAGCATTTGTAATTATTTTCCTGTTCTTGGCATTCTCTTTATTAATTTTTACCTGCCTTGGGTTTTTTCCCCTGTGTCTCTTTTATTCAGAAGATAAAACAGAAATTATTGAGGGAAAACTATATTGATATATATTCTGAATTTGAATGATTGTCCAGTGGCAATTTCAGGCATAGCAGTGACCACAATAGTGATGTATAATTTGAATTGTATTTATCATGATTACATTCTTTCTTCCCATTATACAGATGGCACATTTGGTTTTACTTTTCAGATGATAGGAGTTGGCCTAAGGAGTAAGTGGAGTGATGCGGCCCTTTAGCAGCTTCATGGTATTTAATTTTATATCAGTGTTTCAGTATCTGCACAGGGTCTAGTCTATTCTGTTTCCAAAACCTACTTGATCTTTAAAGTCTAAAGTTTAACAACTTGGAAGCAGTTATCTGAAAATAATTAATTTATCCCATAAAAAAAAATCCCCTCTCACCCCTACGGGTGGTACATGTCTTCCTCAATCTCGGGTCCTCTACCAGAGGCCTGGGAGTTTGAGGGTTCTGCGCAGTATCTTAGCTGTTCCATTTACTTATTCTCACATATTCCTGTTCTCACGTACTTACCATTTTAAGATTATCTTCACAGCCTCCCTTCCAAATTTCTCAACTAAATCTGCAGATTTGGTTTAGACAGAGGTGGTATCATAATTCTACAATATCCTCATTAACTGTTTTCCCTGAGATCATTTCAATGCCAAAAACTTCTTTTGCTTTTCTAAATCTTTAAATCTTTTAAATTCTGTTTCAATCTGCTGTTTTTTGGTTGATGGTTATACTGCATTTTAAAATTGTATTGATGTTGAAATCCACCTAGTTAGAGTGGTGTGTAGATGTGACTTGTAAATAAATAAACAGAAATACAGTGAAATGTTACAATTCTAATGTTTATCAGAATAGCCAAATGGCTTGCAGAGTGTGATTTTAATACCATTCTATCATTTCCTGTATTTTCAACAGAGCCTGCTAAATGTAGATAAAGAGTTATAGCAGCACTGAAACAAGAATCTGTATAGTGAGGATGAATTACATTACATTGTTCTAATTTAAAAAAAAAACCAAAAAAGGTCCAGATTTTTATGGCTCCCATTAGGGATCACTGTAAGCCCAGGTTTTATGAGATGAAATCCTTTGTTAAGCCAACAGCAGTTGAGATAGCATCAAGGCACTTCTTCATTCTCACATTTCAGGCATGCTAGGCCATGATACAAAACTGTTGTCATCTAATCATTTGTGTAATAAGCCATAGCTGAAAGAATGAAGCAGTATCAGTAACAAAAAGAACAGTAGAAGAGCTACCTTAGCGTCCAAGTTATGAGCAGGTAAACTCCAATGATGAGGATACAATTTTGGCTTCAGATTTTATGCTTAATGGACCATTAAATTGTTGTAATTGTAGTTTTCATTCTCCCACTTCCCTCTCTCTCGTGTGTGTGATGTGTGTGTGTCTTTCCAAAAAGAGGGAGATTTATTCTTCCAAGATTTAAGAAAATTATAGTGAAAAAATGTATTAAATTGATTTAAACATTCAAAAAAGACTTGGCTTTATGCATAGGATGCAGGGTTCTTTAAAAACAAAATGTTATTAATTCATTTATTTGATTAATCATTTTTAAACAGCAGTTAGGTCAGTGTAGTGTGGAACTGCTTAATTCTTAACTGTGGCTGCATCATGCTGAGTGTGATAAATACAATTCAAGTATTGTTTGGGGCAAAATGATAACAAAAATGTTACTGACATAAGAAGCCACTTTACAGGATAGCTGTTAGGACCTTGTCCACTGCCTCTTATCCTTTTTCAAAGTACTTTACAGCAAGAATAGATCCAGGTTAAGGTACTAAAGAAAGGTCCAACGATCTGTAGGTCTGTTGCTGCTGTGAATAACTTGGACACATCTATAAATAAAAGTGCTCAGAAAGCAGAAACACAATGCAGACTTCTGGGGGAGGTATGGCCAACTGAAGATGGCTCTGCAAAAGCAGAGCCGATGACCATGGCAAAGACCAAGGAACCGGTGAGTAGACCAGTTCCTTGGGACCTCTCCCAATAAGGAGAGAACAGGAGATCACCCACATGTGCTCTGGATGGCTGCTCCTCACAAGGAGACCACAGGACAGTGGTTTTCTGTGGGTTTGAGCACTGGGAGACAACGGGATCAGCCGATTGCTTGAAACTGCAGGGAAACCTTTTAAAGGGCACTCAGTTCACAAACCTCACTTTCTAATCACTTTTGGAAATTGCTCATTACTTCCAAGCTATTAGAGATCTTCGGAATGACAAGTTTGAAAATGCCAGGTGAGTCTGCCTTCAATCCTGAATGAAAGAAAATTTTAATCATAAGCTTAAGAATTTAAAGGATCAGAAATAAACAGCAAAAAGCTAAATAAGATTTGCTCTTAGAAAGTTTTAAATGGACTAAGAGTAAAGATAAAATTGGAATTTGAAACTTTTACAATAAGATTTTGGAATTAATTATATAATACAAAGAACTTCTTGTGAGAAATAGATCCTGTTCTGGTTTTTACAAGACACACCATAGATAAATAATTTCATGATTTCAAAAACTGGACACTAGAGGGAACTAAAGATTTTAGGTAGAGAAAAGATATACAGACTTGCAAGATGGTTATGACAATGAAAATACTGAAGGAGACTTTTGAAGAATGGAGTCAGAAAATAGGAGCCATGATATCAACAATGTCAGTAATGATGTCTGCTTCTATGGATAGACTATGTCAAAAATGTGTTATTGAAGAAATGTCAGATGTAGAAGAAATGTTATTTGACAAAATAGAGATGGTATCAAAAGTGGATTTACAACTGACAGGCCAAGAGAATGACTCAGAAAAGGATGTTTCACTGGATCTACAAAAGAAATTGGCTGAGGTTTTAAAATTTAAAAGGGAAATACAATTGACAAATCAAAAGAGTGACCTGGATATTTTTTTTTTCCTATTGGATTTACAAAAGAGGTTTGTTAAAGCCTTGAAGAACTCTGTGAAATTTAGCTGTTAGCTGCCTAGAGGCATGGATATGAGATGGGTGGCCATATATATTTTTTAATTTTTTAAAAAATTGTTTTTATTGAACTATGATTAAGAAATATTATCAAGTATCTAAACATAAATTGTATAGAGGAAAAAAAAGATACAGAAAATTAAAAAACCCTATTAAAAACTAAGTAAAGAGACAGTTACTGTACACATACACATTTACCATATATGTAAAGTATATATGGTACTTTACCATATTTACTGTATTATGATCTATTGCTACTGAGGTAAACCATAAAATCCATCCAAATTTGATAGAATGATGGTTCCTTTGATGTCTCATTATTTTAACTTAGTCTGTGTGGGAATTGAAGAGGTCTTGTTAATTCACGTCTCAATTGTTACATAATCTAGAGTTTTCCAATGTCGCACAATTATTATTTTAGCTGAAAAAATTAAATAGATAATAAGTTCCATATTTTTAAGCTTGAGGTTTGGTCCTGTAAATAAATGCAGAAAGCCTAACTCTGAGGAACATTCAGTTCTTTGTTTAGTAATGGTATTTATCTCCCCAAAAATTTACACCACAAATGAAAAAATGACCACCACCCTGTTTTTTTTTTACAACCCCTCCAACATTTGTAAGAATAATTTTGATATATATATTCCAATCTGACTGGAGTCAAGAGCAGCAATGTATAATCTTGCATTGAAGTTGAGGTGAATCCACCCGGCTTCCATAATTCCTGCCAATTTATCTCTACCATGGGGTGAATCTCCTATTTCTAATTGCTACAGTAACTTATACTCTTTTGAGATTGTTCCTTTTGGTTGTTCTAAATAGTTAAGTAACTATTAAGTAAATTAACGAAATAGTTAAGTATATTGAAATTGGTATAAGGTTGTGTTGCTGAAACTCTAACATTTCTATTGCCCAGAAGAGATCTGAGCTGATATCAGAAGAATCATGGTAACTTATCACCTATTCATTGCTATTTGAGCTTTATTGGGAGGTTCCCTATTACTATAAAAATATTTTAGTCTATAAAGATTTCATTTTAGCCAAACCATAATGATCATCCTGATCTATGTATGTTATTAAAGGAGTTAAAGGAGAAGTATTCTTTATCAAAAGTATGTACAGATAGTCCCCAGTTTAAGAAGTTCCATTCCCAAGGTCTGCCCTTAAGTCAAATTTGTATGTGAGCCAGAACAGTATTATTGTATAATACCGCATAAGAAGTATTGTGTATTTAACTCGAATCATTGTGTATTTAACTTGAATTTTGCTACAATAGGCTCCATGGGTCATCTATAAACCAGGCGTTCTTAACCCAGGGACTACCTGTATTTACTCTTCCAAACTTGGAGCATCATTTTAGTGAAAACATTTTCAATGTTTTTTTATTCTAGAAAAATGTTTTGGGTGAAAAAAGCATTGATTTAGAAAATTGTTTGGTTCTAATATAGTTTCAATTTAGATCCATTGTTTAGAAGAGTCTTCCCTAATAAATGGAATTATATGCCCTAATTGTGCCACTTGATAATATATTATCAAATTGGGTATGCCCCAGCCTCACTGTTTCTGAGTTCTATATAAAATCCTTTATTTATTCTCAATTTTTTTTGCATGAAAGAAGCTTTTTATTTTATTTTAGCCAAAGTCTTAAAGCCTGTTCTGGAATTTCCACTGGGAAGCATTGAAATAGAAAATTGAACTTTATAAATATTTTCATTTTTACCACTACAATTCACCCTGAAATGCTGAAAAGTTTTGAATCCTGTTTTTCATTTCCCTGTTTAATTTCTTCCATGTTCGTCTATAATTATTAATTTATATATATATATATATATATATATATATATATATATATATATATATATATCAATAGCGATGCCTATATATTTTGAAAATTTATATACTATTGGGATTCCTACATCTATAGAAATTTCCTTTTGAGTTTTTGCGTGTGTGTGGAAAATCATCAAATGTGATTTGTGAAAAATAACTGATAGGCCATATAAATTAAATAAACAAACTTAAAAACAAAACAAAAAGGGAATATTGAGCAAATGAGAGGAGCTATCATAGGCTGACATTTCCAAAAGTTGCCGAATTTTCTTTAATATAAAGAGGTGTCTTCCTCCTGGTAATAATAATAATAATAATAATAATAATAATAATAATAATAATAATACAAAATAATAATAATAATACAAAATAATAGTTCAGATGGGCAGGTTTTATTCACCACTTTCTATATTTTTTCCCGAACTTTGTTGTCAGTTCAGTGACATGCTTTGGAGGTTTGCAGTTTAGAAATGGAGACTAGACTACTATGAGTTTTTCCTTGCCCAAGAAGCTAAAAAATACTGACATGATATTCTCCCATCTGTAGTCTTTTGAATAAAGAACGTCCCTTAAGGAAGGAAGGAGAGAGTGGAAGCCAGCAATTATGGTCTCATATCTCAAATCCTTTATGCTCTGAAGGAAGCTTCAGGCTGTCTGATTATGTGAAGTGAAAGGGAAAAAGGACTTGTAACATCAGATAAGATTCAATGCATATTGTGCATGTCTCCTGAGCAGGAGCCTTTAGTGCATTGTTGTCGAATCCTGTTAAGTGTCACATACTTACTGGTTTTCTTTGTTTTTCTCTGTATTGCTGTTTTTCTAGTCTAGCTGGCTCTCACTTACAGTGGCAGAATTCAGTTTTTAGCCATTTTTACAAGCCAAGAATACCATTAACTGTCTCCCTAATGGCACATTGGAAACAAGATCATGGGAATGATGCTCCAATCTTTCCTGAACTGTGACTGTATGCTACAGTGACAGACATGTCCCCAGTAGTAAGTCACTATGCCAATGAACTTGATACAAATCAAGTGAATATGCATGAAGATCCTTAAGCACCACAGTGAGGACTAAGATTGAATATAGGCATGTACATTAGATTTCTTAAGTGCTAAAATGAAACTCCATAAAACTTTAAGGTTGCTCTGGAAAATTGGCAGGCAATCTGGCATATCATCTGGTAGATGAAAGATGTTCACATATTCAGTCATCTATGCAGTAGCTACTGTAATAAGGATACAGAATACTGATAGTCTATAATGATATAGGGTGTCAGACAGGGACAGCAATATAGATTCTCCAGAAAACTAACTTCACATTCAGTAACATCAGAATCTTCACAGACTCCACATGATTGCTGTATATTAGTCACTTTATTGCAGATAAGGAATAATATATTTCTGCATAAGCCTTGATTCCTGTGTTCTACAGTAGGAGAGATGGAGATGGAGATGGAGATAGATAGGTATCTCCAGGGTTTAAATCCTAGGCCTTTTTTTCTTTGATTGAGTCAACAGAATTTTGGCTCTTCTCTTTCCAGCCTTGGGAGTTGTAGACATTGGTTCCATATGAATCATTAGTTCTTACCTCACCAGTGTTAGCTCTTAAAGAAGGGAAAGAAGGATGGTATGAAAAAAGGCTGCCTAGTGGAGAAATAGAATAAGAAGAATACTACTCCATGTATGAATACTCAAATTAAAATTTCTTTCAATCCTTTGCCCCAAAACTTTCAACCACATAGGCTAAAACTGATGTGTTAGTTTACCTTTACCAAAAAGATGAGTTTAAAAAAAAAGAATGTTGAAACTAAACTAAATCTAATAATAAGGTTGGAAAGTGAATAGTTCTTCTCTAAAAGAAACTCTGTTCTCTATATATGTCTGGTTCCATAGCTTAAAAGACCAACCCTAAGGAATTTCCCCTCAATGTCAAGCTATGTTCTTGTTTGTATATATTCATCTCTTTCACACCCTGCCATTGGGGCCAGCAAAATCACTTGACTGGTTCTTGCTGACCTCCTTCAAAGATGAACAATGTTGAGTATGAAGAAAGATCCCAAGGACAGTTGGACTGGGAAAGGAAGGAGGAGGAGGAGGAGGAGGAGGAGGAGGAGGAGGGGTGTATTTAGCCATCGGCCCTCAACTGTAGGACACAGTACTGTGATAGTGGATTGGAGGAATGAGGTCCAAGACCAAAGGGAAAAAAGGAAAGTCCTTAGATTTAAAGACCAACACCTTAAACTGTGGGAGGCAATTGGTAGCCAGTACAGATCTCTCAGGACAAGATGGACTTTTTATACTGGCTAGCAGCCTGGTTGCCACATTTTGCACCAGTTGCCATTTCTGGATACTTCAAGAAGTATCTCACCCATTGGGGGAGATGGGCGGCATACAAATTTAATAATAAATAAAATAAAAAAAAATATATCATGTTCAGTATTAAACTCCAACATGAAATTAAAAGACTCTTGCTCCTTGGGAGGAAAGCTATGGAAAACCTAGTCAGCATATTAAAAAAGCAGAGACATCATCTTGCCGAGAAAGATCCGCATAATTAAAGCTATGGTTTTTCCAGTAGTAATGTATGGCTGTGAGAGCTGGACCATAAAGAAGGCTGAGTGCCAAAGAATTGATGCCTTTGAAGTGTGGTGCTGGAGAAGATTCTTAAGAGTCCCCTGGACTGTTAGGAGGTCAAACCAGTCAATCCTAAAGGAAATCAACCCTGACTGCTTGTTGGAAGGATTGATAATGAAGCTCAAGCTCAGATACTTTGGTCACCTAATGTGAAGAGAGGACTCTTTAGAAAAGACCCTGATGCTGGGAAAGGTGGAAGGCAAAAGAAGAAGGGGACGACAGAGGATGAGGTGGTTAGATAGCATCACTGAAGCAATGAGGATGAAACTGAGCAAACCCAGGGAGGCAGTGAAGGACAGGAAGGCGTGGCGCAATATGGTTCATGGGGTCACGAAGAGTCGGACACGACTTAATGACTGAACAACAATTAAACTCCAAACAGTTTCTTCTCCTTTTGGCTACAGGAATAGTTTGAAAATTAAAAGGAACAGGTTGTATCAATTACATAGCTTAGTAGTTAGTGCCTTCAGCTACCTAATAGTCTTCAATTATGCAGTACTGTATTATTATTGGAGTTTTACTCCAATACTTCCCTCTGTATTTAGGTAAAATTAAAATTGAACATTCACTCAGTTGAAAGTGAATAAATTCTTATTTTATTCCAGGTTCCCTATTTTCATCTTTAAAACGTTGTAGGGCTATTCTGACTTAAAATTTGTGTAATAGCACTTCTTAAACATTTGCATTTTCATTGTGTTGTTAGAATAACTGGAATGTGTAAACAGGACTTTTATTTTCTCCTTCAGCAGGATCCTTGTTTTACTTTGAAACCCCGCTGTCACTGAGCAAAGTGTAAACCACTCAATGGTTTCCTTGGCATAATTGATGTTGAAAGCCATGACTTAGTGTGATTTCTTTCTCTGTTCACTTTTTATATGGATGGTGAGTTGCCAAGCACCTTGCATCTTCCTTCAAAATTGTGGAGAGAGGGCTGCCAAAAACCATGCTATTATCATGATGTCATACTTAGCAGGCTCTGCTTTGATTGTGTTTGTACACAAATGGAATTGATTTATTTTAAGCTCCTCTAGAGCCCCACTTATCAAACTTGGCCATGCAGGATACCATTGTTTTAGGTACCAACTTAGCCAAAGGGGAGGAAGGGGAAAAAAGGGGGACCCTTATGTATGTAAGTGACTAAGGAACATTTCCCTTCAAGTCAAGCTTGACTCTTGGTACTTCATGGCCAAATCCATATAGGATTTTGAGCAACCAGACAGAAATGATATGATGATCATATCAGGGTCATTGCAATCCATCTGCCTTCTGTAGAAGAACTATATACTGTGAGGGTCAAAAGGAGGGCAGAGAGGATATCTGCAGACTCTTCTCATCCTAGGTACAATCTGTTCCAACTTCTTCCTTCAGGACGGCGCCATAGAGCTCCTTATGTTAAAACATCCAGACATCAGAACAGTTTTTTCCCTCGTGCCATTGCTTTGCTGAATACCATGTGATCTTTTTTTTGCTCTTATCCAAATGCACCGTTGATTTTGCTGTTATCACCGAAGATAAATTCCTTGTGTATGTTTTATACTTGGCCATTAAAAAATAAAATAAAAATGATGTTGACTTATTCATGGATTTCTTTTCTTCCCTGTATAGCCTTTGCCCCAGTATTTATTGGTAGCGTCTCATTCAAGTAATAATCATGTGCTTAGTTGTTTGAGGTCAGTGGTTTCCCTGTCATAATTGAAAGTCCATGTATTTGTATATGAAGGATTGTGAGGTGTAAACAAGCACATACAACACTAGTCTTTCACATAATCTAATATAAGCTCAGTCCATCTCTCAACACTCTATCTTGCATATCCCCTTAATAATGTTAGGAATTTTATTTTATTTTATTTGTTTTTAATGCTTTTATTGTATTATCTATGGAAGCTACTTAGAGCTTGGTGGATCAGGGAGCATGCAGATTTTGGAAATAAATAAATTCATACATACATACAAACATACATACTCCTTCTACCCAGACACATCAGGTTACTCACTCTTTCATATATAAGCCAGCAGGCTGACCTCAAACAACTAAGCACATGATTATTACTTGAATGAGATGCTACCAATAAATACTGGGGCAAAGACTATACAGGGAAGAAAAGAAATCCATGAATAAGTCAACATCATATCATTTCTGTTTGGTTGCTCAAAATCCTATATGGATTTGGCCATGAAGTACCAAGAGTCAAGCTTGACTTGAAGGGAAATGTTCCTTAGTCACTTACATGCATATGTACACTGAAGCCTACTTAAAGCATTTGTTCTAGAGCAGTCTTGAATCTAATCTTGAAGCAGCTATCATTGCTGGGAAGAATTTCTGTGATTAAGATGAATGTCTTGCCTAGAATGATGTTTTGTTTCAGACAATACCTGTTTTGACAACTGATAGAAAAAACCATGAATTAAATACAAGGTGTTACAAGATGCAAAGGAAAGAGGAGGATTGGGTTTTTGTTGTTGTTGTTTAGTCGTTAAGTCGTGTCCGACTCTTCGTGACCCCATGAACCATATTGCGCCAGGCCTTCCTGTCCTTCACTGCCTCCCTGAGTTTGCTCAGTTTCATGCTCATTGCTTCAGTGATGCTATCTAACCATCTCATCCTCTGCCGTCCTCTTCTCCTTTTGCCTTCAATCTTTCCCAGCATCAGGGTCTTCTCCAAAGAGATCTCTCTTCGCATTAGGTGACCAAAGTATCTGAGCTTGAGCTTCATTATCGATCCTTCCAATGAGCAATCAGGGTTGATTTCCTTTAAGATTGACTGGTTTGACCTCCTAGCAGTCCAGGGGACTCTCAAGAGTCTTCTCCAGCACCACAGTTCAAAGGCATCAATTCTTCGGCGCTCAGCCTTTTTTATGGTCCAGGTCTCACAGCCATGCATTACTACTGGAAAAACCATAGCTTTGACTATGCGGATCTTTGTCGGCAAGGTGATGTCTCTGCTTTTTAATATGCTATCTAGGCTTGCCATAGCTTTCCTCCCAAGGAGCAAGCGTCTTTTAATTTCATGGCTGCAGTCTCCGTCTGCGGTGATCTTGGAGCCCAAATAAATGAAGTCTGTTACTGCTTCCATTTCTACCCCTTCTATTTGCCAGGAATTGATGGGTCCAGATGCCATGATCTTAGTTTTTTTAAGTTGAGTTTCAAGCCAGCTTTTGCACTCTCCTCTTTCACCCTCATCAAGAGGCTCTTTAGTTCTTCTTCACTTTCTGCCATTAGGGTGGTATCGTCCGCATATCTGAGGTTGTTGATGATTCTCCCTGCAATCTTAATTCCGGCTTGTGATTCTTCCAGCCTGGCATTTCTCATGATGTACTCTGCATATAGGTTAAATAAGCAGGGTGACAGTATACAGCCTTGTCGTACACCTTTCCCTATTTTGAACCAATCGGTTGTTCCATGACCGGTTCTAACTGTTGCTTCTTGGCCCGCATACAGATTTCTCAGGAGACAGGTAAGGTGGTCTGGTACTCCCATCTCTTTAAGAATTTGCCACAGTTTGTTGTGATCCACACAATCAAAGGCTTTTGCATAGTCAATGAAGCAGAAGTAGATATTTTTCTGGAACTCTTGTGCTTTCTCCATGATCCAGCGAATGTTGGCGATTTGATCTCTAGTTCCTCTGCCTCTTCGAAACCCAGCTTGTACATCCGGTAGTTCTCGGTTCATGTATTGCTGAAGCCTAGCTTGTAGGATTTTGAGCATAACCTTGCTAGCATGTGAAATGAGTGCAATTGTGCGATAGTTTGAGCATTCTTTGGCATTGCCCTTCTTTGGAATTGGAACATAAACTGACCTTTTCCAATCCCGTGGCCACTGTTGCATTTTCCAAACTTGCTGGCATATTGAGTGCAGCACTTTAACACCATCATCTTTTAGTATTTTAAATAACTCAGCTGGAATACTGTCATCTCCACTAGCTTTGTTGTTAGCAATGCTTCCTAAGGCCCACTTGACTTCACTCTCTAGGATGTCTGGCTCAAGGTCAGTGATCACACCAGCGTGGACATCAGGGACATTAAGATCTTTCTTGTATAGTTTTTCTGTGTATTCTTGCCACCTCTTCTTAATCTCTTCTGCTTCTGTTAGGTCCCTGCCTTTTTGTCCTTTATCATCCCCATCTTTGCACTAAACGTTCCTTTCATATCTCCAATTTTCTTGTAGAGATCTCTAGTCTTCCCCATTCTATTGTTTTCCTCAATTTCTTTGCATTGTTCATTTAAGAAGGCCTTCTTATCTCTCCTTGCTATTCTCTGGAAATCTGCATTCAGTTGCTTATATCTTTCCCTTTCACCCTTGCTTTTCACATTCCTTCTTTCCACAGCTATTTGTAAAGCCTCATCAGACAGCCATTTTGCTTTCTTGCATTTCTTTTTCTTTGGGATGGTTTTAGTTGCTGCCTCCTGTACAATGTTACGGACCTCCGTCCATAGTTCTTCAGGCACTCTGTCTACCAAATCTAATCCTCTAAATCTATTCATCACCTTCACTGTGTACTCACAAGGAATATGATCTAAGTCATACCTGAGTGGTCTAGTGGTTTTCCCTACATTCTTCAATTTAAGCCTAAAGGATTGGGTTTACCTGATCTGAAATTGTATTTTGCAGCTTGCTGTTTGGTTTGGATGAAAGAGTGGGTGCTGCTGAGAAATAGAAAGTTCTTGAGTTAGAAGAACACAATCTGAGGTTTGGCTGGCATGGATATTTGTGGTATGGTAAAGTCAAGGTTAATGTAGATTTTAAAAATCATTATGTTAGACATGCCATATTGAGAATATGGAATAGATACAAACCCAGGTTGTGCCTGAAAACACCTTTGTGGCTCTCAGCACAAGAAGTACTTTATAGATGAGAAATAATAGGCAAACACAAATGGCTAACTTATCTCAAGATACTAGAATTTTGTCAAGAGGAATACAAAATAAAATCAAGAGAAGAACTGGTGGCAGTGGGATATAGTTGTCAATGGTTTTCTTACGTACAGTTATTAAAAAGATTTAAAGTAGACAAAAGAATTCATGGTTTTGAACATTGTAAGACTGAGTTTGAAATAGAATTATGTACAAATGATGAACATGTAATAGCTAAAATGTATAAACTTTGAAATTTGAAACAGAAGAAGAACAAGTAAAAGAATGTATGATAAAGTGAGCTAAAATTTTGGTCATAATATACAGATGGGACAATGGGAAAATATGTGGTTGAAAGGACTGAAATTTACACAATGTTATAATCTTAAAGAGAATTTCTTAAAAAATGATGTACTGTTGGTATATGTCACCAGAGAAATTGTGTAGAATGTATAAAGGCACTTCACATTTATGCTGGAAATGTGAACAACAAGAAGGGACATTTTATTATGTTTGGTGGATGTGTAAAAAAGCTAGAAAATTTTGGATTCAAATATACACACTGATTCAGAGGCTTTTAAAGATTAATATACAATTGAAACCAGTGGTTTTTCTTTTGGGATTGATGGATAAACAGTTGGAAAAAATCATGGAACTTTGTTTTCATCCATGATAACTTTAGTGAGATTATTGTACACACAAAGATAGAGAGATTTGGCACTACCCACAATGGAGGAATGGTTGGTGAAGATGATGGAACTTGTTGAGATGGCTAAATTGGCTGTTTTGATCAAAGAAAAGATAATATTTACATTTATTGCTGACTGGAAACCCCTTATGGACTTTTTGCATAAAACAGGAAAAAAAATGAACTTATGATTTATGGTTTTGATGATTAGACAGGATAGATTATAGAAAGAAGAGAGTTATGTTGCAACCATAGAGTAAGAGGTAAAATTATAATTGTACTTATAACTGCTGTGGAAAAAAAATGGAAGCCACTTCTTTGTAACTTTTTTCTTTCCTTTCTATTTTTCTATTACTTTTTTCCCCCCTGCTTTCTTGCACTTTTAGCTTTCTCTTTGATTTCTTTCTTTTTCTTTTCTTTATTGGTATTTGTTTTTAATCTTGCTTTTTTAAAATTTTTATATATATATATATATATATATATATATATATATATACATACATACATACACACATATACATACATACATACACACATACACATACATACACACACACACATATATATACATATACATACACCCACATCCAATTTGCTGTATATAGGGCTGCTTCAGTTGGTGCAGCATGTGGCAGCCAGGATAGTTATGGGAATATCTAGACTTATCTATGTGACACCATTACTGTGGGACCTGCATTGGCTTCAGGGTGAAATTCAAAGCACTGGTTCCTATGTTTAAAGGCCTACACAACTTAGGACCTGAGATTGTCTTTTGAGTTAAAGCTGCCCATTCAGTAAAACCTGGGAGAGAAGGCTTGTTAAGGATTCCATCACTGAGGGAATGCCATCTGCATGGACCCTCTAGTCAAGACTTCTCAATGGTGGCCTCCTTTCTGTGGAATGGTTTGATCCCTTATATTCAGCCTCCCCCATCTTGTTAGGCATCTGAAAGGCTTTGAAGATATAAGTATGGTTGCTCAGGAAAGCATTTGGGACAATGAGGACTGATCTACTCTATTAGGGAATATTGTTTTGTTTATCATGATTCTAATTTAATGGTGTTTTTTTTAAAATTGCCTGATGGAACTGAATAGTGTATCAGCCAAAAGAGAAAAAGAAAAGTTGTTATCTTTCAGCCCAAACAGAGCTATGGTGTGGACAATTTGGAGGAGGAAGTGTTATGCACACTGCCTTGAACTACTGCAAAATAGGATATACATCCATTTAATAATGATATAATAATATAATAATAATAAGGCAATGAAAAAGGCAGGGGAGTATATAAGCATTTTCCCCCTTCATTCCTAAGATTTCTAATTTTTCTAATGCCAGAAAGTTTCTTGCTCTTGTTTTTAAAAACATCTATTAAAATTGGTTGAAAAATATTTTAAAGGATCAGTTATAATTTTATATAAAAGTTTGCGGAACATTAAAAAAAAACCTCCAGAGAAAAAGAAGGGATTCAATATTAAACATTGTCTACCCAAATCAAATCACTGCCTGACACTGATAACACAATTCTCCTGAGTATACTTTAAATTGGTTGTATATTAATATGCCTGCTGGCTCATTTCTGGGGGGGGGGGGAGTATGGTCGGAGTCAGCAAATAACAAATGTTACACAACCATGATAATATATATATGCATAAATTCAGCCACATTCCATGTAACTTAGGGCTAAACTATTCGATACATTAAAGATGTAATGCATGATTGCCTTCTGAATGTTATTTTTGATAGAGCAAGACCACTGTCTTTGTAGGGAAGGTTTAAATTCACCCCCAGTACTTGTTTTGGATTGAAAAGAAAAAAAAAGTAGAGGAGGATGGGACATTTGGATCTCTGTCCATTTACGCTCTGCTAAGGAAAAATCAAAAAGATGTCATTACTCTCTTATGTTTAGCATACTCTAAGCTAAAGTACTTTGGATTTCCAATATCACATTCACATTTCAAAATTATTCTTTGACAATTACATATGCATAAGATTCATATAGAATTCCTCACTTCATATGTTCGAAGTCCATCTTAATGGGTCTAAAGATGCACCTAATTATGCAATTAAGATTCTGAAGCTGTTATCTTGCAATCTTGTCTAAAGCACATTATACAGAGTTTCTGCCCTCCAAGACCTTTTTCTTCTCTTTGGTCAAGTGTGAGTAAATACTCAGCCTCCAAGTTGTTCACCAATATCCACAGCAGCACATTTTGGGGTTTATTTAAGATTGGTATTTATCCCAAATTGGGATTGTTCTGGGAAAGTAAGATTGAAAAGAAATGTGTTAAGCAGGACCTAGTAAATCTATTTTCCTTTAATGTTCAACAGAGAACTACAAAGAATCCTTCAAGAGCTGAACATTCTGCCCAGGAGGATGAATAGCACTCTCTGGCCACAAGGCAAATCTTTCAGATTATGTTAGACTCCTCTTAATGAGCCAGTGGCTGCATTCAAGGGAGGAGACCTGTTCTGTTGTCCTGGGCTTGCATGCAGCAGCTGCTTCCAAGGAGAAACAGCAATGGTGGGGTTTCAGGGCAATCTCTTCAGGATGAAGCAGCATGGCTGGTTGCCACAGTACTGAGGCTATTACATCTGGCCTGCAACAACCTTGACAGCTACTAGGCACCAGCAAAGAAATTTTGCTCTAACTCTGTAACACCCTAGTTCAGGGTGTTACCTTGGCAACTTTAAGATATGTGGACTTTAATTCCCAGAATTCCCCAGCCAACAAAGCTGGCTGGGAAATTGTGGGAGTTGAAGTCTACGAATTTTAAATTTGCCAAGGTTGAGAAACCCTAAATGAGCTGGTACATAGTGAAGCATCTTCTGTGCTTGCCTGCAACTCTCCTTGGTCTGTTACTCAACCCTCAGCCCATCATGCAGGATACGTCAGATGCCTACATTCTTCTATGGACATTACCACCATCCATACC
This sequence comes from Python bivittatus, assembly GCF_059951505.1. Classification (NCBI taxonomy): domain Eukaryota; kingdom Metazoa; phylum Chordata; class Lepidosauria; order Squamata; family Pythonidae; genus Python; species Python bivittatus. Next base: position 73,161,336 of record NW_028277035.1, read on the forward strand.
TTGATTGTATTTAGTGTTCTGCCTCCTCCAAGTGACATTACTGTGTTATTGCCATGCTGTCTATACCCCTGGAAGACCACTTTTAAAAAACATTGGAATCATGGTGAAAAGGTTAAGCCTTCATTAGAAAATATTATCTATCTGTCCTTTATTGTAGATTGTTGGTCACTTTGCAATCAGACACACAATTTTGCTGCCCCAGCATATAATTTCTAAAAGGTTTCCAGTAGTCCATGGATAAGATACTTAAATACATAGAGAATGGTATTAAGCCTGCTACTGTACACCATCAGTTTTATTTGGTGGCAGCACCTGGCCAACCTTTACTGGGCTCATAAGCTAACCAGCTAACTCATCAGATAACCAATTTGGATGGGAGATCACCAGCAAATACTTGGAACTTTAGACTACGGAATTGAAAAACATTCTGAAAGAAGGCTATGACAAAACACCCTTAATTGCTAAGAATACTAAGGGGATGTGCCCATAAAATCACCAGGAGTCAAGCTGGACTTGAAGGAAACTTTACTAATGTAGATCACATGCTTTCCACATTTAGGTTCATATTTAAGTTCAATTCTGATATCTCCAATTTAAAAATGCTCAATAGATTTGCTCAAAGAAAAATAATTCATAATTAGCTTTCCTAACTCTTTGTTTTTATTGTTATTCTACCAAGAAGTCTCAATACATTTATTTCCATTTGATGTGTTTTTAAATGTACCTTGGAGAAAGTGGATGAAAAGGGGGAATCCAGAAGGAATACTTAAGACTCAACTAAAGTACAGGGAATGCTTAGCACAATTCTCCAAAACAAAACATCTGTAATTTCCAAGGCCCCTGTCTCCTGAGTGATTCTTGTAAATCCCAAATCAAGTTAGAGGCAATTAGTACAATGAACTACCACAACAATAAACATGTTCTGCCATCTTACAATTTGGCTGTTTAGAATAAGTACATTAAAATGCCAGTCACCACCATCATCATGAATACTCACCTGGAACTATTAGCTCAATTTCTTCTGACATAGAAGTTCCCAGTTCATTGGACGCATAGCAACGATATTTTCCTTGGAAAAAGGATATATTCCCATGATTTTTAACTACAAACGTTCCTGAATTATTAGATGTAATTATCCGTGAGTCATCCAACAGACTAAATGATTTCCCATCTTTTGTCCAGTTAAAGCTAAAATGAGAAAAGTTTAACATGAATAATTTTGAAACAGTTGTAATGTATCACTATTGTATAAATTAAATTATACCAGAGAGTGATACTCTGAATCATTTATGTCTTGCCTTTTCTCACCTAAGCTATGCCTATACATGAATAAATTATAATTAGTACATATTAGATTAGTCCACATAATACATTGTGATAAAATCACCCAAAACACAGGGATGCATTCTACACTGAGCCACTCAAAACTTCAAATTAAAGTACTTTTTCAGAGTGTATGTGTTGAGAGACAAATATAATATATAAAATACAGCATTTAGAAAAGTTCCTTAGAATGTAAGAAAGAGCCCTGCAAGATCAGATCTAATGGCTATCTATACACTGCACTGTGCGACAATTACAAGTTGGGAATTAGCATAGTGACCTTCATGATCTTTCCCTCAGTGACCTTTGATGACCATGCGGTATCTAGAAATGCTGTGGTTTAACTATGCAACAACTATCTCAGCTCTTCCATTTTCTTTTGAGATGTTAAATATATAGAACTAAGATCCATAAAAGCAGCGGGTCTACCACACTAGATAGGACCCAAGGTCCAGACTACACAGAGAGGCCTCAGAGACAGTCCAATACATAGTGGCAGGGTGTAAGATGCAGGCAGGAACAGCATACACTGAACGGCACAACCAAGTAGCTGGTATTGTGTACAGGAACATCTGCACAGTGTATGGGCTAGACCCTCCCAAGTCCAGATGGGAGATTCCACATAAGATTGTGGAGATTAACAGGGCTAAGATCCTATGGGACTTCCAGATCTAGACGGACAGGCAGGTATTGGCCAATCAACCAGACATCATGGTAGTAGACAGAAGACAGCAGTGGTAATAGATGTAGTTGTGCCAAGGGACAGCAAATCAGGAAGGACTGTGAAAAGCTGAAGAAGTACCAGGGCCTGAAGGAGGAACTAGAGAGGATGTGGAAAGTCAAGGCCAAAGTGGTCTCAGTGTGGTAGGAGCACTCAGGGCTGTGACTCCTAAGCTGGGAGAATGGCTCCAACAGATCCCAGGAACAGCATCAGAGCTCTCTGTCCAGAAGAGTGCAGTGCTAGGAACAGCTAAGATACTGCGCAGAACCCTCAAACTCCCAGGCCTCTGGTAGAGGACACAAGACTGAGGAAGACACGTACCACCCATAGGGGTGAGAAGGGATTTTATATATATATTTGTACAAGGTTCCTCCTCCTCCTCCTCCTCCTCCTCCTCCATGCAGATTATCTGAGAATTGTAAAAATTCTTTGTAAAAGCTTGCAAACCTTTGTTTTGCAAAAATTCCTAATAATGTTCAAAAATGTCCCCCACTTTGCAAGCAATACATTATGTTGAGAAAGTGGGTGATTGAAGGTGAGGAAGAAATCACTGTACCTTAAACTTTTGTTTCCAGAATTCCCTGAAGGAATGACAGATGTGAAACAAATCTTGCTTGATGCAAAAATAATAGAATCAGAAATATTGGCTTAAAAAAAAAAGTGTGGATTACAAGACAGAAGGCATTTAAAGTAGAAATGCAAGTGACAGGCCAAGAGAAAGATCCAGATACGGACTCTTTACTGGATGTACAAAAGAAGCTGGCTACAGTTTTAAAAAAATAAAGGAGAAATACATACAAATGATAAACCAAGAGAATGACCTGGATAATGTCTTTTAATTGGGTTTACAAAAGAGGCTTGAAGAAGCCTTTGCGGTGGGACAAAGAAGAATTGAAGAGAAATCAAATCCTACAACAATATTTGAATGAATTAAAGTTTAAGATTTTTAGAAATAAAAGGAAGGAATATAGGAAGGTTTATTTGATCAGGGTTAAAATAAGACATGTTTTTATAAAGTTCTGGCAACCCTTTACAGACACTAGGATTGAAAAGTTGATGTCTTGTGGGTTTGCTTATAGATAAGGCCTGGGTTATGGGAAGAAGAGATATCGATTTGTAACCTTATAGGAATAAAGATCTACCAAACTTGTTTATACCTGTTATGATGAATACTGGAAATCACTTCTTTATATATTTCTTTTATCTCACTCTTTCCTCTTTTTTTTTCCTTTTTTTTCCTTTTTCCTTTTTTGCACTTTTTATTTTCTCTTTTTGCTTTCCATTCTTTCTCTGAGTTTAGTTTGTATAATTTTGTATTACTGTAATTAAATCTTCAATAAACATGAGAGAGAGAGAATGAGAGAGAGACACACAGAGAGAGAGAGAGAGAGAGAGAGAGGAACAGAAACTCTAGATGGAAAAGTGCTGCATATGAAGGGTCTGATCTTAAATTTTTGCCAGTTTGAGCCCTCTAAATCAGATCTGGATAGTAATAGAGTCTGCATTCACTAACCTAGAGAATGTGATACTTTCAAAATAACATGTCATCCTTTCATGGTTTTAGGAACATATACATATCAAAATAAGTATGTTTATATTTAAGTATGGAATAGATTAAAATGAATATCAGGTGTTGCATGCACCTGATCAGGTCTTGCATGCAAAGTCATGCAAAGGACATGTAAATCTTGTTATCTCCTTCTAGCTGTTACGTACTTCATATAATTTGCTAGGGTGCATAGTATAAATCATGGCTTGCCCTATCCGTCAGTTATTTTTTAAACAGAATATACTGGGCTGACTCAAACAGTCTTTCCTTAATAAACCATGGTTTATTATAACCAATAGTTGACAGTGTTCCCCTTGCTCTTCCTTCTTTTGCCTACTGGCCTCTAAGTTTTACCTGTATAATCAGCCTGGGCAACTGTGTCTTTAGTTTTGACTAGAAAGGACAATATGGAATGAAATGAAGAAGGGAATGTTGTTACTAAGCTGATTCTAGTCTATAAAAATGGGGTTGCTGTTTCTATGAACTGCCCAAGCATGCCATCTTTCTTCCAACTGTTTGTCTGACAAAAATAACCTCCTCACCAAAAGACAGGTCATTGCCTTCCAATCATCAGTGGACTGAAGATCAGCTGGAGTAGTGGGTAGAGGGAAGGAATGAATCAAACACAAAACACCTGATATTCATATCCATCCATCCATCCATCCATCCATCCATCCATCCATCCATCCATCAATAGATTCTGATTTTTTTCTGCCAGGATCTCCTATTTTCCATATCAGGGACATTAACTCCATTTCTGGTAATATTTATCCTTCATGAAAAAGGCAGAGTAGGAGCTCCATAAATAGATAGCAAAACAGGTTGAACAACAAGGTGCCATTTGAATAGTTGTTTCTTCTAATAAAGGCGAATATGTGTAGCTCAGGGTTGAACTGTGGAGTCCTTGGGGTTCTCTGAGCTTGGTTCTTTTCTTGCAAATGGTTTTGTTACCCAGCTAGGTAACATCTTCAGTGCACCATGCTCAGAGAACCCCAAGGACTCCATAGTTGTTTCTTCTTTCTGTTGGTTTGTCTCAGAGGGCTACACACATGTGAATTGGTCAGCTGTGTAGAGAAGGAATCTAGATAATGAATGGTCTGAATGGGGAGGAATGGGAAGTTTGGAATATATTGTTTTTCTCTTCCCCATATGTATGCCACTTCTGCACTTTGACATCTATGTGGAAAGAACATTTTATGATAAAAACTGAAAAGTACTTGGGTTACAGGAACTACACCAGAAATGTAACCTGATCTTCTCCAATTTAAAATTTCAAACAGGAAATGGTTGATAGCAACTAGAATGCTGCATTAGTATGCCATGCTGTTACACACTTCAATTCTGAGGTTAATCTGGCTGTTGTTAAACACAGATTATGAAATTAAGGCACTCAGCACATTCTGTTAGGTTGATTTTATGTTTTATCTATGACTGGTGCCTTTGGGCATCTACTAACAATATAGGGTAGGTGATAACATAAGGATAAGGGGGAAGAAGAATAACTATAATTGAAAGAAAACAGTGAAAATCAAAGGTTAAAACAGCACTAAGTAAAAAAGAAATAAATATGCAGAGAGTCACAAATTTAGTAAAACTTACATTGGTTGGGGGTTCCCTTTAGCTTCACACTTGATTGCAAATTCTTCATCAAAAGGGAAAGCAACCTGATCAGTTGGTTGTGTTGTTATTGTTGGAAGCTGTCGCACTGAAATACCCAAAGGTAAAATGATTGAATAAACAAAACCAGGAAACCATATTTGCTTATACCCTGTCTTTCTATCATAGAGAAAGCCAGCCTAACTTTAGCAGGCAATTCCAAAAAATAAGAGCAGCTACAAAAAATATTCTCCAGTGACAAACATGATCCAAATATGAGATTAGATAAATAGCAATTGTTTTACAGGGGAGTGAGGATGCTGTAGTAGTTAAGATATTAGACTAGGACTAGGTACACTTTGAACTTGAGTACTGGAGAAGACTCTTGAGAAAACATTGGAAAACCAAGAAAACAAATAAATTAATCCAGAATTTTCACTTGAGGCACAAATGACCAGCATATTTTGCGCATATTATATGAAGACCTAGCTCTCTTGAGAAGTCTGTAATGCTGGGAAAAATGGAGGGAAAGTGATAAAGAAGACAGATAACAAGATGAATGAACTCAGTTACAGCAATAATGGGTGCACCACTGGAAGACCTGAAAGACCAGGTTGGGGACAGAGTGTCCTGCAGAAAATCTATCTGTGTGGTCAGACACTTGATCAATCCATCAGGGACACACCCAGGCTTAATCACAGAGTTCACTGGGTGACTTCTGGCCAGTCACTATCTCTCAGCCTAACTAAACTGACAGAATTTTTGCTATCAAATAAAATGACAGGGAACCATCATACTGCCTTGAGCTCCCAAGGAAAGATGGGTATCTCTACAGTACCTATATCATTTACTTATCTAGACTTCCATTGCCTGATTATAGAGAAATATAATAATAATATAACATAGAGTATATCCATGGAACATCTTGTAATAATGTCTAAACTGTTGTCCAGTAACCCTTCTATTATTAGGTATGAGCACATGATCAAATGTTTTTATAATAGTGCTTCCAGTTGCAAAAATCCAAATGACCGCTTCATGGCAGTAAAGAGATATTAAAATCTCCATCTAGTGGTCATCCAGGTTTGTGCAGCCTACATCTGGTAACCCTATTCTACAAGGCAACAGCCATCTTGCAGCATATATCTAACATGTCATATGATAGTTCCGACGGTTCAGCGGTTTGAGTCCAGCCTTCGCGTTAAACAGGGTGAGCTCCTGTTTCCTCCCTAGTTCCTGTCAACCCAACAGGTCGAAAACTCACGTGAGTAGATAAATGGGGACTCTCACTCCGGTGGGAGGAAAAATGCTGGCGGCGCCTTGCAAAAAGGAGTCGGGAGCAGTTGCCGGTAAGCGCGAAAAACCGTGCGCGCCCAAAAAGGGCGCGAAGCAACAGAAACCCCGCCTCCTGCGCTCGCCAGCTGGGCTCTGCTCTAGGAAGGAGGCTCTGGCAAACCACTTCTGAAACAATTGCCTTGAAAACTGCAAGGACTCATCCAGGCAGTCACTGCAGGGTCAGCAATGACTGAGCGCAGACAAAAAAAAAAAATACCACTGGCTATCTAGGATTTGAATTTGTACTTTTTCTTTTCCATAATAATTCAGACTCAACAGCAGCCTTATTTTATTATTCTTTATGTTCTACCACTTTCTAGTTTGGAGACAAGAACATAAAACCTGAATCTAAGAAGTAATTTGAAATAAATAGGGCTGCTCAAAATAGCTGAAGGACTGTAACAGCAATGCTATTCCAAAAAGGTGTAATATAGTAAGATAGCATATTATCTTTCAGGGAGGGAAACAGAGAGTTGGAAAACAGATATTCATGGCAATCATTTCAGACATGAATATGTTGTGTTTCCCAAGAGAACCCTAAAGCAGAGATCTTGCATAACTTCATTTTGGTTTGGCTTGATCAGGAGGGTTCCCAAGCAGTGCTGTTCAAAAGGAATTTCACTGAAGGGAATGAACTCAAGAGTTACATCTTAACCTTTTGTAACAGGAAAAGGAAGGAAGGAAGGAAGGAAGGAAGGAAGGAAGGAAGGAAGGAAGGAAGGAAGGAAGGAAGGAAGGAAGGGAGGGAGGGAGGGAGGGAGGGAGGGAGGGAGGGAGGGAGGGAGGGGAAAAAAGAGAGATTAATTTGAGAAATTAATTTTAATATTAATCGGGAAGTTAATAAATTTAGTCCTTTCATTTTCACTCATAGATTCTTATTACATATCTCAACTGCAACTATATTCTCTGCTGAAAGTACATTAATTATCAACTTCAGAGTTTAGTACTATGCTTTTAAAACTTATTTTCTTTCACCATCAGCACTTTGATCCTAAGAAAGACCTGCTTGTTCATTTTTGTTCCATGCTGACCAACATTCTTTCCCTATAACCTTATCAGTTTTGCATTATCACAATTCTTTATTATTTAAAAAAAGAGAGAGAGAGAGAGAGATTCCAACATCAAGCTATTTAGTTTGTTCTTATTTTGGTTAAATATGTCCACTGTTTCAGTCCTTTTCAGACTGTCCATGCTATTAAATTAAACAATTTAAGCAATACACAGTATTGCTTCCTGTGGCTCTGGGAAGTTCTGGCCTTTTTGTTAGATAAATATGTTGTTCATGTTTCTTTCTCCTTCTTTTTGTCAGTGAAACATTTTTATCTTATCTGATGTTCAATAAATAAATAAACATCAAGCTTTCTAGTCCCTTGATCGTTCTTATAGTTCTTCTCTGAACCTGTTCCGGTTTCCCTGAATTCTTTAGAAGACTACCACTTTTAAGTGATTCCACTCTTATGTTTTGGGCACTAACAGAAGGTGATACCGGGAAACATACAGTTTGTTCTTGGGAGTCCCAGAGGTTTTATTCTCTCTCCCATGTTACATAAATATGAAGGATCATTTGCACATTTGAAGTTAACTGCCATCTATATATTGATGGCAATCACTTGTACTTTTCCTTTCTTGCAAGGTCAACTGTTTTGAGGGCCTCTGCATACCTCCTTATGGTAAAGGACTGGATGTGGGAAAATGATCTCAAATGGAATTTGGACAAGGGAATTGTTGCTGATTCCAGGGACTGGGCTCCAGGGCTCAGGTGTTGGGCCTATTCTGGATGGGGCTTGCACTTTCCCTTAAGGAACAAGTTTGCCGTTTGAAGATTCTCCTTGATCCAGCACAGATACTGGATAGCCACATAATAACAGTGGCAAGGAGAGCCCTTTATCAGCTTTTGCAGGATAAACAGCTGTGCTTCTTTCTGGAGAGGAAGTTCTGGCTTCAGTGATAATGTGCTGGTAAACTTAAGGTTGTATACTACAATGTGGTCTTCATGAAGCAACTCTTGAAGACTGTTTGGAAATTGCAGCTACTCCAGTATGAGGCGATGTAGGTGGTTAGAAGTGCCTACAGAAAATGACATGTTATGCCTTGTGTTGAAATAGTTAAATTATTTATTTATAAAGCAGAACTTGTAAATCACCTCTATCTAGTGTACAGGAGTAAACAAATGCAAAATTAATACCTCCAAACTTAAAAAAAAAATAAAAAGCCAACAAGTCAGAGAAAGAACACAAACCCTCAATTTAAGGTGCTAATTTTGGGGTATAGGCTAATTCCATGGCTTAGGCCCAAACTGCCTACAGAACCAATAAGTCATGTACAACCTTAAATGGGGTACCCTTTGCTGGTCCCACCATGAATATATTTAATATCAACAACAATTTCTGATTATTCTGTGGCTCATGCTATGGAACAAATTGCAGAAGTTGGAGTTGCTTCCTCTTTTTTACACTTTAGGAGGGGACTTAAATCTACCATTTTACCCAGATCTTTTTAGAGTTTCAAGGCTACAAAGGCTTTAGCATTTACAGGTAGTCCTCATTTCCCAATGGTAGTTGGGACTGAGAACTCCATCACTAAGCAACGTGATTGTAAGGTGCAATGTCACATGATTGCACCCACTTATAATAGCAGTTCCAGCAGTCCTAGTTGCTGCTGTTAGGCAAATCCTACATGGTTGCAGTATCCTGCAGTCATGTGATCAATATTTGCAAACTTCTGCCAGCTTCCTCACTGACTTTGCATGTTGGAAGCCGGCCATACTGGTTGCAAACGGCGATTGGGATGCTGTCATGTTATAATTGCGAGCCTATTGCCATGCATCGAAATTGTGATCACATGACTGTGGGGATGCTGCAATGGCTGCAACTATGAGGACCCATAGTAAGAACCCCTTGTTCAGTGCTGTCATAACTTCAAACTGTCACTGAATGAGTGGACATTAAACAAGGACTACCTGTAGTTTTAATGTGTTGTTTAAAGTTCTGAATAGGTTTAGAATTTTAAATGTTATATACAGTAGCTGTGCTTGTAAGCCACCTAGAGCTACAGGAATGAGCAGCATATACATTTACTGTATAAATAAAATGAATATATCAGTTTCATTCTGATGCTTTCTGCTCATTTCTCTAGTCTATCAAATTTGTTTTGAATTTTATTTCTGTCTTCCAGATATTAGCTATCTCACCCAATTCTCTGCAAAAATGTAAATTTGCTAAGTATTGCCTACACTTCATCACCCAGATAATTAATAAAAACATTGAGGACAGAAAGCCTAGGACTGAATTTTGTGGTAATTCAATTGTTATCTTATTTCAGTTTGCTGACAAAGCCACAGATAAGCACTTTTCGGTATAATTTTCAAGTCAGCTATGTATCCATTTTATTGTCATGCCATCCACCTCTTATGAAATCTACCTTACAAAATGCTTTTCTGAAGTAAACTTATTCTATGTCTACAGCATTATATGGCCATTCTTCCTCCAGTAGTCCTCCTACTTCTCAAGTAATTGTTTCCTATTAGTTGGTATTAAGCGAAAGATGGCTGATCCTTTGGTGCCTTTCTCTCCTTCTCAGAGCCAAAGTTAGCAGTATGGCAAGAGAGGAAGTTCCTGGAAGGACCACACTTAGAAGATTTTGTTTCCTAAATAATGTTGGAATAGTTAAGTACCCCATCATGCCTCTTTGAAAAAAACGCAGTTTAGTCTTTGGAAGACATCATCTGCATTTTCTCCTTGCAGGCAATGGTAGGCACCAATAACTATACCATATTCTTCTGCTTATTTTAACTCAGTCTCTGTAGTATTGCCAAGTTTATTCCCTCTGATTTCTAAGAGGATAAACTTAACAAATAATGCAATTCCTTCTCCCTTTCTGCTACTACTGTTATTTTTAAACAAATTATATTGTCTACTTGCTGTATCCAGTTGCTGTGGAATTTAACCCATCAGATCTTCCTTGTATTTGTCTTTCTGTGCTCAGAGTTCAAGTTCGCCATATTTATTTCTCATACTCTGAGCATTTATACTGTTAGGGTATAGACAGTGATGACCATGAGCTTTAATAAGCCAATGGCCTTTTTGGTTTTCAGTTGCATGGTTTCATAGGACTTATTACTGCAATGGCCATATAATCCATATTATAGTTTCAAATGCCACCATACTTTAGATGGGGCTTCCTATACATATGAGGACCGAGGCAACTTCCTGAGTGCCCCTCCCCCCCAAAAAAGAGCCCTACACACATGAACAGACATTTCTAGCAACACTATTCTTTAATATGCTGCTGTTATGTCTTATCAACTTTATGGAAATTCTGGAGAAGAAAATGCAGCCATTCGTCTAGTGGCTCAGGTCAATCCCAGAAGTGCATTTTTGAGGCAGCACATTGTGATTCATAACTGAGCATGTGTGTACTGTAACACAAGTCCATGTCATATGCACTTGAGTCTAGTAAAAAAAAAAAAAACCTTATATACCTCTGTAGAGTCCACCACGGCCAAATATTGGCATCTTTATTCAAAACCACACACCTTCAGGAGCAGAATGGATGGACTCACAACTATGCAAATCATCTATTTCATAGATTTACATTCTTTTATTAGGCTGAAGAAATTAAAGCGCTGTGAATCTTCACATAACCAAACTATAAAAATGGAAATTGTACCCTGAAGAGTAATTGACCATAATAGAATTACCACTTCGTTATAAATTACAGGAATGAATATTAGAGAACTGGCTAGAAAGTCTTTAAACCTAGTGAACTGGAAAACTCACTGCTCAAAGAGAATGTGGTATCTTGCTGTACCATATGGTACCTCTTCCTCTACACCTCCAATGGAACCAGGCTTTGCCTATCCTGTTTATAGCTAAATATAATTCATGTTTATTAAAGCCATTAAAAACCTTCATTAACAGAAATTAAGAATTCAGATGGAAAAATAGGGTCAAAGCAAGGCCATGTAATTTGTGGAGATGATTCTAAATAATGGGTAATTTAGAATCCAAATTTGCAATTTATAAGAGAATTCAACGACCAACTCTGAAAAGGTAATTCATTTATTTTGAACCCAACACCAAGAAATTTAATTATTTTTCCACAGCCATTAGAGTTATGCAAATCCTGAACAAACACATCTCTGTGAATGATTAAAGTAGCCATATCAGCTGGGAGTGGCTGATGAAGGAGGCACACAAACCTGGAAAAAGACATGGCTGCTTAAACGATTCAAGGCAATGTGTTTACTATGCACTTCTGTACATTGCAAAGCAAAAGATTTGTCTATCTATAATAGTCACATTCAGGTTTTCTGATAATACCATTCTCTCTCAAATAACAGTTCTTTGGACAAAAGTTTGCCGTTGGTACACAATGATGGCTACATACATTTAAATTAGACAAAAACGTTTCATGCTACCATGGGATGCCTCACTGCTAAGACAGAAAGCTGGCTGATAAGAGGTTGAAAATGACAACAGCATCCTACTTTAAAGATACATTCATGTGGTTAGTGAAGACATGGGTGCCTCTCCCTTAGCAGAAATTGACAAAAGTGCAGCCAGCTCACTGATAGGAGCCATGAGGATCCCACAAGAATTATTTTTCTAACTGAGACACTTTCATCTTCTATTCTTCATCACTGATTGCTCAATTTAGGATACTTTGATTGGGTCAATGTCATAATTAGCATAATCATAATAACTGTTGATTGCGTATAAGAACGGATCTGAAGTATATCGTATTCTGGTTGACAATGACATTGCAGTTATTAAGAATACATGGAAGGAAGGAAGGAAGGAAGGAAGGAAGGAAGGAAGGAAGGAAGGAAGGAAGGAAGGAAGGAAGGATGGAAGGGAGCAAAGCCCTGGTCAGCTGAGGAAGTATTAAGTCTTATTTTTATCATCTGTTCCCATTAGGGAAACTTGTGAGATTTACATGACTAACAGCAAGTTTTCACTTAACACTAGATGGGAATGGAACAGGTCTCCAGAACTTCTACACAATCTCTCATTAATAAGATAGAATTGATAAAGCAGGATGAATGATGTAATTGAAAAGGAAAAGGAAATCTTTTATCTGAACACTACTATTTTAGGAAAATCCAGTCCCATATCTGGATCAATCTTTGAAAAAAAATACCCATGTTTTCCATTATCTTGCAGTTCTTTTTTCTCTTCACAAACAAATGATGTATAAGCTGTTTTTATTGAAATGTATGTTTTATATATTGCAAGCCACTGCAGTCTTGAATGGCACCTAAAATATATTCTAGATAAGTAAATAAATAAATAAATAACAATATATGCAAAGCAGCAAAACAATTGTTTCATTAAATGCCTTTGGCTGATCCCCCCCCCCCGGATAAATATTCAAAGAAGTATTGGATTATATTATTAATTTATTATCACCATTTTTAGATATTCACATTGAGTTTCTCTATCATATCTGGATACCAGACAAAATTCTAGTGACCTTCCTGACTAACTTTGGAAATCACAGCACTAATGACTGATTCATAATATAGGAGAAATGAGAATAACTTGGATCTTAGGCACCTGTCTATGTGCTATATGTATATTTTTATGGCTCTGCACGAATCATAAGGACAGAAAAGCAAACTTGCAATTCTATCACACACAAATTCTTAAGAGGCCATGCTAGGAAAAAAATAAAGCTCAAAATGGAAACAACACATCGGTAGGATTTAATCTGATCACCAGTAGAGGAACATTCAGTAAATAGCTATAACTCACCAGTAAGCGGGATTTCAATAGCTGCTGCCAAATTTAATACAAAGAGAAGCAGGCACACGAAAATCCTTTTTGTTTCTAATGGCATCTCCATCTCTCTTCTGTAAACATGTAGTCCAAACAGACTGAAAGATGCCTCACAATCTTCCTGTTCTGCAGACTGAATACAGTCCCAGAGAGCAAAATCTGGAAATGGAGTAGAGAAAGTCACAGAAATACTTAGGGCATTCGTTCAGCTCTAATTGTGTTAAGAAAATGAAAAAATAGGCAAGATTTATAAGCTGAAGCATAAATCATAGCAACATACAGATTGTAATTTATTCTTTTACCCTTCTGTTCTCATATTCAGAAAGGGAGGGGAAAAACAAAATCAATTACCCCAAACAAATCTAATTACTTTTCTGCTTGTATACAAGGAAAAAAAAAACATGCCTAACATATTTGGCACACTCATAGTAGCTTCTATTCTTTTTCTTTTCAAAGAAGAATACAGATTGAAAGCAGTTGAAAAAAAAGATGAGATTTACCATGAAATTTCACCTAGTTTATGTTTTAATACAGGTTATAATTACAAAATTTACAGTAACCCCCTTCCTCAATATCCTAGGAGGCACATCTTAGAATTTCACTTAAACAGCTCTTGATAGAAAATATGCTTTGGTACAAAGGCACATTTACAGATAATATTGTTGTTTATCACTGGTGTCTCAAATTGAGAGTCAATAATTTAAGGATGATACAAAGACACCATTATTTTTATAGCCTATTGTAAAATAAAATGGAAGAACAGAAGCTGGAAGGAATAAAATGTAACAATGAACCAAAAGTCTATATTTCAACTCTGCCCACAGCTCAATGACCAAGGTGGAAAGTGGTAGTTTGGCAACCAGCTGCTACACGGATGGGAAATCAGGTGACCATTTATCTCAGAAGAAATGTTCTGGACTGGAATTTGTACTTCAGAGAAGCCAGCTATCTTCCAGTTATATCTGACAGAGGAAGGGCAGTCAGCCAGGAAGAGACACTTAGAAAACCCCAGAGAGACAATGAGAAACAGCTGGCTGACCAGCAGTTATTCAGAGGGTGTTACAGGCCATTGGTTTATAACTGGGTAGAAATTATGGAGATTTGGGAGGGGGGTTATTTGTTTACTCAATACAGGAATCAAAGGAGAGGGGCTGTGATGGAGTTTCATATTCAGGTTGCTCTTATTTTCCCAGTCTTTCTTAAATAAAACCTGAAAGTGAATAGAAGTAAAACTGGAGATGGAGCACATTCAAACAATATTTCAATCCAAATACATCTACGATGATTAGATTTAGGGAGTTTTGTATTCAGGATGTCATCCAGTTTCAGAGCTAATGTGGTAGGCTTGGGTAGAACTTGGTGTCTCCATAAACTCACAGCCTACTGCAATAGCCTATCCCTAAGGTAATCAGTCACGAATCATGCATAAACAGCTGACATAGCATCTGCTGCGTTAGGACCGTCTCACTCATATTCAGGGAGGTGCTCTACCTCCACTGTTACACCGCATCCAGCCCTTCATTGTCTCACTTTTCCATGTACTGGTGTATACGTTAACAGCAATGCCCTTGCTTCATCCCAGTTATACTGCCATTGGATTTTAGAGTTTTTGCATACACAACCAGAAGTTAAGACCATAGAAGGTGCATACTCTTAAATTACTGTTTCTTCTATCATAACCGAGGTTTATGGTGAGTCTCCTGGCAGCATGAGTAGTTTGTCATTCTTAACAGTGTACACTGATGTAGCTCTGTTTATATACTACCTTAATATGCACTGAACAAAAACAGTCCAATATTGTGATTAATAATTACACATTTTGAAAGAAAACCTCATGTTACAATAATTAAAACATATCCAAGAGTACCAAAAGAGTACTGAACATACCAAATGAGTATTCAAGTCACTTCCTCCTAAAGTCACCCCATTGGTATCAGAAGAGGCTTCCAGTGATACATCTATATTGGGAATGTATTCTAAAAAAGATTTAGAACTTGTTACCCTAGAGGAATTCCTGCTCACCTGAGATCTCATTGGAAGAGATATCCCATGAAATCTAAACAAAGACACCTGTCACTGACCTTAATGTTAACCCCTATTTGCCTGATGTTTTTCTTGAAAATAATTTTATTATGAAAGTCTGTCTGTCCATCTCTCTCTCTCTCACCTATATATCACATACATACACATATACATACATACATACAGAATGTTAGCTTGCACATTCTCTCCATATAAACAGAGACATCTTCTGATGTGACAGTACAACTGCAACTTTGAAAAATGGTGACACATACCTAATATCCAGAAAGTAGAGTGCTACAATGGTTAAGGTCTAGGAAAGCCTGGGTTCATATTCAACCTCAAACATGGAACTTAGTGGGTGATTTGGGGCCAGTTATTCTCTCTTAACTGAGCCTACCTCACAGGCTTGTCATTGTGGGGATAAGATGAAAACCACATTGAGTTTCTAGAGAAAAGGTAGGACATTGCTACTACTAGTAGTAATAATACTTATATGGTAAATTCAACACTATATTTTAATCCCTGAATAAGCTGAATACAGCAAGCTCCTTGAAAATCTTATCTCTAAAGCTTTTCCTCCTCCTCCTTCTGCTCCTTCCCCTCCTTCTTTTTTTCTGGACATGCTTTCCAAACCAGATGAGTTTTAATAACTGCTCTGTACTGAATTAACAATTGCTTCCAAAGGTTTTGAACAGCTTAATTCATACTCTCTCCACTAATCTATCTATCTATCTATCTATCTATCTATCTATCTATCTATCTATCTATCTATCTATCTATCTATTTATCTTCAAAAACTTCATGACAAACTATACCCAAACAGCATTGTTCCAGGAATATGTTTCAACAATGATTTTCTTACTATTTATCATACCTGAAAATGGCAGTGTTATATCAAATGACATGTAGCTCTCTGTTTCCATTCACGGAAGGAAACAGAAGAGTTATGACATTATATGTCTCTTATAAGCACAGTTAAACCCTTCATGCCAGATTTACTTCAATCAAATGCTATTTTGATTTCCAAGAACCTATGCCCAGCATTAGAAGTATACAACATAAAAGGAAATGTTGAGCTCTTAGTGGTTCACACTAATGATTTCCCTACCCTTTCCTCCAAGGTGGGAATGAATAGATGGGAAGTGAGTAGTTACAGGACTGACATCAGGGGTCAGTATAGCAGGTCATGTAACAAAGTGATTTAACAGCAGCAACATGGTCTGACAGCAGGAGGGCCTTCATTCTTGACAGAAGCAGGGAAAAGAGGGAGAATGTTCACTTTCACTGATAGTTCGAATTGTCAGCTGAAAGCTGGGTAATAATTCTGGAACTATCTGAAGCAGAGTCATGAATTTTAAAATTTATTTAATTACATTTTTAGAAAGTTCGCCCTTCTCAAATGTGCACACACACATGTTTGGTGGAAATGTCCTTTAAATAATCCTACAGTTGCTTAGAAAATATTTCTTTTAGGGCTACTAAAATTATTTCTTTTTCTGAGAATTTGCTGGGGTATGTGTTCCCTGTTCCTCTACAGTCTTTCCTATATTTATCTAAGTGCTCAGTTTTCATTCTGTCCAAGCTTTGGCCTTCTACCCAATCAAGAAATAATAGGATTCTGCAACCAGTTGATTTTGAAGGCAGAATAATGCTTCATAGCTCACAGGGCATGTTTCATCTGTCTGCAAAGACCAAAAGACCAACTATCTCAATCATCCATTATACTTATGTTTGCCTGCCTATTCAAAGAATTTAAGCTAACCCCATGTTCCAATAATTAGTGTATAGAAAACAAACGTCAAGAATTCTACTTCCTTCTACAATGTGAAGGTGTTACCTGAGGTCCTTACTTTAGGGTTTTAGAGTGTAAGGTAGTAGCTTACTATGTATAGCTGCTTGGACTTCTGAATGAAAAGTGGGGGGGAACATATTAATCTAATAAATGGAATAATGGTGATAATGGAATAGCTGAAGATGAATTTTATACAAAAAAATATTATTTATGATAAAACATTAGGAGTATCCATAAAGAATGCATAAAAAATGAAAGTTTCTTAGGGTGGGATAGGCCATTTTTTTGGTAGTGTTAAGAGTAGATCTTGGGAAAACATACAAGAAAAAGAAAGAAGTGAAGTAAATGAGAGTGAAAGTAGAATGACTGCAGGAAGAGGAAGAATGAGTCCTGTATGAAAGATTATTAGATAAATCTCACAACAGAATAAATGGGAAATGGATGTAAGTACAGAGCATATGGAAATTCCTCCCAACAAGTGAAAATAATTATGGTAAAACCTTACAGAAGTTTGCGGAGTGATCCTAACTGGAATTTTGGAAAAAAAAAACTTATTAAAATGAAAAAGTGGAAGACATAAGGCATAAGAAATTGTCTTATGTCTAGGCATAAGAAAAACGCATAAGAAACTCTTTGGTGCAGATTAGGAGGTTGAAATAAAACTTATTTTTAAAAGTTACAGACACCTTTGAGTTGAAATTGACTCCTGATGTCTTACATGGACACATCCATGTGGTTTTGCTGGCATGATACGAAAGGGGTTTGCTATTGTTTTCTTCCAGGATTGTTTGTTTAACTTCTCAGAACAATTCTTCACTGTCCCTTAAGCTGCTTAAATGTTGCTCCTGGCTGTTTCTTAAGCTAACTTCAGAAATTGCAGTCTAGATTGCAGTGACTTTGCGGCTGGGCTGGACTGGTGCCTGGTCCAGATCATGACCACCACAATACCTGATTGGTCATTCCCCTGCTTCTCACCCTTCCCATTCATGCATGGAAGGCAAGCCTCACTGGCTGGCTGGCTCCTGTGTGGACTGGTCTACAATGCCTGCCTTTTTCTTTTATGAATTCTTCACTCCTTACTAGGCCCCGTGCCTTTATTTTGCTTTCCCAGATATTTGCACACATGGATGCCTTCATACACCCTCCCACGTTATCTATTTTAACACTAATGCGAATCTTTTATATTCTTTTTTTTTCCTTTTCCCTCTATAGGGAAGCTCTGATGCTACAATAATCAAAGCAATAGGAAAAAGGGTTTTCTTTTTTCTTATGTTCCTCTGTAGATCCATGGAAACTTTATAGCAAGAAGAACTGATAGTTCAACTTTGTACGACAATGTAGTAATATTCCTATATTCCAATGTAACTATGTTAAAAAATAAAATAAAGGGGAGGGAAGGTTTCCAGTATTGTGGGAGGGGGTAAGAAAACAGGAGAGCACGCTTCATGTAGTCTGAGGAGAAATTGAAAGGATGTCCACTGGGAGATGTAAGGTTGAATGGAGCATGAACTTCTAGGGTGAAGAATAGTTCATTGACTTCACAGGCCATCAATTGGATCAACTTGATGATGGTGATGGTGGTGATTTTGAAAGGAACTGCCACCTAGCAGAGAACATAGCTGCCTGGCAACCCAGGATGAAATGGCTGCCCAGGCCAATGACCAGCTGTAGCAGGGAAGGGGGCATGCCAGGCATTGCAGCCAATTGGAGCTGGAGAGTGGAAAGAAGTACTGGAGACCATCTACTCTGAAAAGCTTAAAACAGCTCAGGTCAGGAAACAGCAGTTCTGAATCCAAGCTGGAAAATGTAGGTGCACTTGCAATGGTTGGGGAGTGGAAAAGGATAGCATCACCTGTTCCTAAACATAGGAAGAGATGTGTTATCCATATGGGTGATGGGCCAAGCAGAAAATGTGGATCTGTTCTCAGTCTAGCAACAGAATAAACTTCTGTAGCAAGGAGCCTGTTGTCTTAATGGAGGCTCACTGCTGGATTTAGAATCCCGAAAAATCAAACTCTTAGGGAGCCTAAACTTACAAGAAACATTTTCCACTGCAAATGTTTTTGTTCATATAAAGGGTGGTGAGAACAGTAATGGGGAAGGGTGAAGCTGATGTGTTCTCCCTTTCCTACCTCATATGGTCTTTAAGTAATAAAGCACATAATGCTAATAGACCGATAGACCAATTTTAGACCAAGGCAGTATTTAAATAACAAGATGGCTTTGTGAACATGAAACAGCTGGTATGGAGAAACTAGTACAAGATTTCCCAGTGGTATCCCCTCCCATGTGTTCAGGTCATTAGGACAACATGGCTCATAAAATGGCTTGTACAATTTTCTCTATAGCACTATAAAACCTTCTTTCTCTCTGCCTTTTCCAGCTCTGATGGTGTAACTATTTCTCAGGAACAGCTTGAAATACAGAGGCAGCCACCATGGGGAACAATTTAAGATGTTCTGAACTCAATGCAGTGACTGTTTTGGGCACAGTCACCCTGATTTCAGGTCTCTATATATTCTGATATTTAGTCTGACTGCCAACTCTACTAAGAAGCCAGATGTCCTACTGAAAAATAACTCATCTAACTTACATCTTTTGGTCAAGGAAATTGGAGATCAGGTGTTAAAATGGATTTGAGTGCAATATAATGGGTAGTTTTGTTTCTTACTATAATAATTAAGATCAATAAATCATAGGCCTAGGATACAGCTTATTTGCTATTGTCATCAGTGGGGAAAAATATTTTCATAGATACAATTCTATTGTACAAGATGTGATACATTTGTACTTGATTGGAGTTTGTCAGTGGCATTTGTAATTTTGCTACCATATTAATTGTTTAAATTCTTAATAAGAACAGGTGAGTCTCTGATTTTAGTTCTATGTCCAAATAGGACACTTTGAAGCTACAATTTCACAACTATTTTGGTGATGTCTTCCATCAATCTGCATAGAAGCAAATTTGCTTCCTTTGACACTATCATATTAGGAAAAAGAAAAAAAAAACATGGAACACAGCCTGGGTACTGAACTCAGTGACCTAAATGATCCGTTCTAATTCAATGGCTCTATGCTTCTTCTACCACTTATTAAAGTGTATAGAAATATAGATAGATTTCCACCCACATTCACAGGAATATATACCTGTGTTTCTACTCTCCACATCCTCAAGGGCCTCTTGTAAGAAATAGTTTGCCAGTAATTATAATTATTTAGAATGGAGAATCAAAGCTGATCCCCAAAACAAGGCCTTATGGTAAATCTCAGAAACAGTCACAGCTTCAAACCTTCAGGAAGGATCAATTTCTGACACAATGCAATAGCTTCAAGTACAAAGCTGAGTAATACACTAATACACTTTTTCTTGAAAGTTGCATGTTCACATGCAGTTGGTTGTCTACGTTTGTTCCTCTTCAGTATGCATTTTAAGCTTTATATGGCAGATCTAAAATGTTGTTCTATTATGACTTTTAAATTGTGCTTTTTGTTTCTCTAAAAATTGTATATTAAAAAGGTTGCTATTTTCTCTGAAGCCATTGTTTTGTTGTCAAAGTACGTGACAGTTTACCATTCTGCATCTAATTTGATGCAAAACAGCTGTCTTGCAAAAGGACATTTAAAGGGGCTATTTCTCAAGGCATATTTGCTGCTTACAGAATATTGTTAACTGACCCAGAAAAAAAAAAAATGTATAATTGTCACTAATGTCAGTTTTTATCTTTTCAGCAATTGACTTTGACATGCTACTTATTACTATGCTGTTTGGAAAAAAATATTGGCATTTCTTCTTTCACAATAACAACAATAAAAGGTAAAGACAGACATAATATAAAAACATTCTGTGATACACAGATTTTCAATTAAAAACACATATGTACAGAGCAGCATATTGAAAGCTTACTCAGCCTTTAATTGGCTCATTCAGTAACTTTCTTCAGCTAAGAAAAGTTAATAGTTTACACTACAAAGAGCAGGTATCTCTCTCTCTCTCTGTATACATGTACTCACATATCTCTATATGTTTGCATTTGATACATAAAATCATTTATTTGACAGAGAAGGAAACTGCTATGAGTTATCTTTTTATTTGCATAGATATCCAACCTGTGCTTAATTTTCAAGAAGTTAAGGTACAATATGAATAATTACAGGATTTTTATCTCTGATAATGCAGGGAATAAAGCTTACATTTTGTAAATCTTTCAGATTTCATTCTGAGTCCTATTAATCTTGGAGGACATTTCTTCTCTGGCTTCTAAAGGCTGAATGCATAATATACATTTTTTAAAAAAGATGCTTTAATGGTACAACAGCACTGTTTATTCTGAGATGGGATAAAACCATTAAAACCCCCTTCTATGGAAATTAGCTGGTATCTCTCTAAGCATGTTATCTAGTTTTTGAAATTCAAGATCTTCAGAAACTACTATGGACTATTTATATTTACTGTATATTCCATATGCATATCATGATCAACTTCAAAAGAAGATACACACTAGCAAACAGGATTTCCTGTATGAAATTTTAAGTAATTATATCAGGGCTCATTATATTTAAAATTTTATTTCAAATCTGTTTTTTGACCCAAAACAACTGATCATCTACTATGCTGTATATTGATCTACAGATTTAGCAAATATTTAAGAAAAGTCATGTTGAATCAAATCAAAGGTCTTTCTAATCTAGCATTCTGCTCCCATAATGGCCAAATGCATTCCTTTGTGAAGTTTGCAAGCAGGACATGAGTGTAACAGTGTGTACATATCTGTGCATTATTGGCTGTAAGTGGTTCAAAGTTATCCAAATTGTTTCATAAAGCCAGCTCAGCAAAGTGAAGCAGATCACTTCCATACTCCGCAAATAATTTCATTGAATAAAACCTCACATTGAATAAAATATCACTTTGCACAGTCCTATAATGGACACCTGTTTACTTCTTCTTTTTAATAGAACATGAGTCATTTCACATCTGAATTCTTCAGAAATGTTCAAATGGTTAGCACCTTCTTAGTTCTTTTTTAGTATTTTATAAATATACTATATTTTATCTTATTTCCTTTCACTCCATTGCTATGATTCCACTTCATATGTGAGCAGCTGTCACACAGATTCTGCAGTGAAGACAGGTGCAAATAATTACTTCTACTTCTTTGTTGTCTTTTTTTAGTACTGCTAGAGCTCTCTTGTCATCTTTTCCTGAGTGCAGTCAAATAAATATTGATCTCAAACTAATATTAACCTTTAAATATATGAAATAATGTAGGGTTGGACTCGCCCTGTGAAACTGTGGCTGTTATGGCACAATTTTACTTTTTGAAGTAGAGGTGCTTCCTGCAAAAGCTGTATGACCTCAGAATGCTCATATCAGTGCAATGTACAAGAAGAATGCCCAGAAAGTATTAGAAATGTTAGAAATATGCATTACGTAACATGATGAAAGGTTACCCTCCTTAACATTAATGTTATTAAAGCTCAGCTCAACTCCAGACAAATTTACCCAGGTGTTGAACCCGCTGAATTTGGGTGTGATGCAAGACATTGAATGCAAAATTGGAATTGAAAGTGGCTGCCAAACAAATCTCACAGGAGTAAGCATCCAATAAAAACCTGCCTAATTGAAGCAAATATATTTATATCAAATATATATTTGATTTAATTGGCACTTACAGTGAATGTTGAACTACATTATACTTTTTATAGGTCACAGTCTTCAATCTTTTTTTTCCCCTCAGAAAAGTAATTCACTGAATAGAGATTCTGGATGCTGTTACTATCATTAGATCAGTTTCTGAGCACAACATTTATGTACTATCTGTTCTATGTATAAACCAAAAAAATGTAGACAGCAATGCATCATAAATTAATGCTTCATATGTATGATGGATGTTATTGAAACTTTTTTCATGTAAATGCATATAAAAACTATAATGGAGTAACTTTTCTGCTGAGATCTAAGGGGAGTGGAAATATGTTCTTTTAAGACATGATTCTAACATTGTATTATGTAATATAATATTAGCATTTATCGGGCCATTGTCTTATTTCAATAGCTCTGCTAATCCAAATGTTTTGAAACTTTCAAGGGAACTGAATCTGTAATAAGATGAAAATTAGTTCTGAGCATGAGTTAACAGAAATGATTTAATTATTACAGGCAACTGCATCAGCAAGTATGTGGTCTCAATGCCACAGAGAGTAAGAGAGAGAGAGAGAGAGACAGATATGGAATGTTAAAACTTGTTAAAATAAGGAGAATACTTTGCTCCAGTCAACATCATATACTTGCTATTATAGCCAAACATTTTCAATTTATTATTTGCTTTCATTTTTAGTATTATTTAATTATTGCATTTATATTCCTGCCTTTAAAAAGCTTGGTCTTGCATACATGGGAGCTTGCTCTAAATTCATTACTACAGCAGCAACTTGGTAACTTCCAAACCTAATAAATAAATAATCCTATCCTTAATTTGATTTATTTGTGTTTTTTCCAGAGCACTGGGGAATATTCTGAGGAAGAGCAGGTTATCATTCTCTGCTTAACTGATCAATTTGAAAGTACTGGTTCTCTTGTTCCAATAGGTCATTGTATGCTTTGATTTTCACAAAGCTCTGGCAAAGTTTCTCACCAAGGACTACTGAGCAAACTCAGGTACCATGGGATTAAAGGAAAACTGTTCTTATAGACTGGGAACTAGTCCAGAAGCTGGAAACAGGGTTGGAATAAACACAATTTACACCAGCAGGATATGCAAAGTAGGTTCCTTCATGAATTGGTGTTGGAACTGGAGCCCTTCAACTTATACATAAATGAACTTGAGTTAGGGATAAACAGTGAAAAGCTGCACTTGCTGATGATACCAAACTATTCAGAATCAGTTCACAGAGGATGGTGAAGAACTCCAAAATGAATGTGAATGTGGGCGACTGTAAAGTGATGCATGTTGGCATAAAAACTTCAAACTTCACTGACAGACAGGGACTGAGAGGAAAATGATATTGAAATTGGAGTCCTCAGCTCAATGAAAATGTCACCCCAAAGCAAATTCTGTACTTGGAATTATTGGGAAGTGACTAAACATACAGTTGTTAATACAATAACGCCTTTACACAAATCCATGGTGAGACCATAGGTGGAATATTGTTTATAGTTTTTGTCAACACATCTTAAAAATGATATACATTATAAAGCTAGAAAATGTACAAAAAGGAAAACTAGACTCAAAAAAAAGAGGAAATGAAATGAATAAAGTAGAGCTGTTCTTCCCTGAGGAGAGACTATAGCAATTGAGGCTATTTAACTTGGAACAAAGGATAAAACATAAGATAACTTGGATAGACAGATTTTTTTTTCCTTTTTTTTTGTTGTTAAAATTAATAAAATTATATAAATAAAAGTAATATATTCTGCATAGAGTAAAAATATATCTGGAAAAGAAAAAAGGAAAAGGGAAAAGTAAAAAAAAAAAAGGGGCAGAAAAAAGAGATGAAAGAAGAAACCTCCCCTTCCTCCCCAACAAGTATAATTAACAGTTTATCACCATTTCTTTCTTTCTTTCTTTTTTTAAACTCTTCATCTCATATCACACCTCTTCTTTATAATCAAATTCAAGCTAAAGTCCATTGAGGGTTATCAGAAATAACAACATACTATACAAATTACATTAATAAACCCACTTTGAATCCTTCTTTTTACACTCACATATCTCATTTTCTATCTAAGCCAAACCCCCTATCTCACTTTGTTATAAACAAAATTATTAAAGCATTGTCATCTAATCGTAATCAAAAATCCATTGAACCTCATCAGAGATAACATCCCATCTTCATAAACCCAATCCTTAAAGCATCATTATACAGTCCTAATTGATAAGAATCCATTAAATGTTACAAAAATAGCAACCCATTTATATTAACGCTGATGAAATAAACCAATTTTGTCTTCTTTTTTCTTTCTCCCAGGAATCCTTAGTTCCCCCAAACCAAGTCTGCTTTTTCACAGTGTCTTTATCTCTTCTCTCAGAATTGTTGGCATCCTTATCACATCTCTTTTGTAATTCCAGTAACAAAACGTTATGCACGTCACTGTTCATATTCTCACTACCACTTCTCACAAAATCTTTGACATTTCAAACATGTCCTTTTTGTAACTCCATTATAGAGAAGTATCCACAACACTCTTCTGGTTTGATATTTGTACATTGTTTATAATTATTAAATAAGCATCCAGTTTCATTTGTAAATCCATTATTTCCATCTCTTTCTTATAAGTTGTCATTTTTATATCCACATTCAAATCAGTTTTGGTTTTATTCAGAGGAACTTACTCCTCATCAATATCATCTTCGAATTCAATAATAGCAGATAACTTTATAATTATGTCTATGGCCCATTCATCAAAAATTTCCTTTAATGACCCATTGATACATTTGCTTCCTTCTAGTGTTCAAACTTCAAAGTTGTCTTATTGGTGGTTTAGAAATAAACATTTTTTCCATGACAGGACTTTTTAGATTAACTTCAAATCCTTTCTTTAATTCAAAGAACTTTTTAAAATCAACAGTTTCGCTGTATATCCAAAAAAAATCTTACAAAACTTTAAACTCGTAATTTTTCTTTCTTAAAGGGTTGAAGGAGAACTCACCCAGTGAATACAACCAAACTTGTGGTTCTGAAGATATTTAATCTTAACATGCAGTAAATAAAAAGTAAACCCCAAAGTAGTTTCAATCTTAATAAGTAGGGGAAAAAAACCCTCTGAAGTTATTTAAAAAATTAGGTTTGGTTGAACCTTGAGTCCATAAAAGGCTGCTTTAACCGTTCTTTGGAATCCCGTGACTCCCAGATGTTTGCAAGAGACTGCAAAAACATCAATTCCTGCTGTCTACTCACACACACACAAAAGCAGCTGTCCAGAGTACTTGTGGGTGATCTCAAATAGATCTCTCCTCTCTCCAGAGAGAATTTGGCAGTCCAGACCCAGCATCCACTGCCTCTTGGATGTAATATCTCCCACTGTTCAGCATGGTGTCAGTTCACCATTCCTCACCAGAAGCTTCTCCCAGAAATCTTTTCTCCGTTTTTCACAATGTAAAACTCAAGGTCATCCACTGGAACTAAGAGCAGGAAGTTTCCGAACTGACAGAATGAGATACTTTTTCACACATCACATATTTACAATGGATTTTGCCACCAACATTTGTGGTAATGGCAGCCAAAAGGGACTGGACAGGTTCATGGAAAATCAGGCTATAAATGGCTACTAATGTTGATGGCTGTTTATTACTTCCTGAATCACAGCTAGTGTACCCCAAATATTGGTTGCTAGGAAGCAAAAGCAAAAGTGGTTGTTGTTCTCCACTCCAGGCTTGTGAGCTTCACAAATGCATCCAGTTGGCCACTGTGACACCAAATTCTGGACTAGATGGGCCTGTGGCCTGATCCAGTTCCAGGGCTTTTCTTATACTCTTATGTTCTCCAGTTCCAACTTCCCTTATCAATAACAAATACAAAATTAAACATCAGAATAACTTTCTGGTATTATTTGGGAACTTCTTGTTCTCATTGCTTCTCACAATTGTAGTGTGGTGAATGCAATCAGTTTCAGTTCTTGTTTCTGACCATAAGGCCAAGTCATATATAAACAGCCTGAAGGCTCTTATGTGAGCAGCAGAGGAGAAGACAGCATTTTCAGTTTGCCAATACATCACATGGTCATTGAACTCTTTCATCTGCTCTGTTTTTTCTTGCAGCTGACATTTTTACACCTTATTTAAAAACCAGAGCTCTGTTTAAGCAGCTGCTACCAGAATACTCCAGCCCAAGCAGGTTTTTTTTTTTTAATTAAATATTTGCTGCTGTTCTTTTTCTCCCCTGAACATCTTTGTGGATAGCATTTTTTTCCCCCTTGCAAATATAAGAGGTCTTTCAAAGACCTTCTGGCTTTGCCTTAAAGGCTCTGCTTTTTACCAGTTCTGTCAATGTCTCTATTAGGTTCAACATCATTCTGAGAAGAGCTGAACTTATTACAACAAACCATTTTTGCAAAGAAAAATAAATGCATTTTGTTAATAATTGCGTGAGCAAGCATAATAATATTATTTTAATGCACTTAAAGTTGTACATTTCCAGCAAAGCTGAATATCTATGACTGCCATCTTTCCTAGAAGGAGACAGGATCTAGGTCAGAGTCTTTTAAATAAAAACAAATATAAATATGCATTAATTGAAATGGACATAAAACAAGTATTGGTCAATCATTAAATCAAAGTGACTTACTGTCAGCACATTACAACTACTTGCTTATGGTGTTAGTAATATTAAGATGAAACCATTTGGGAAAATGTCAGTGGAAAATAAAAAAAAAACAATATTTATTGTTAGTTGGGGAAATATATATCTAAACATCTTATGTCTTTCTTTATTACAGTTATACTCTGGTTTCTCAGGTCTACTTTTTGGATTTCCAATTAGGAAATCTTAGAATCAATTGATTTCATTTTCATTTCTGCTGGTCCTAAATATTGAATACTAATTATGTTCAGCACTTTGCTGGTGGAGGAAGAGGATCAATATCCCTACAACTTTCATCTAAAATGTAGAGTGGGGGGAGGGGGGGAGCTCAGAATACTTCTGCTGCATTTAAAAAAAAATATGAGAGAGGTATGTGTCAGGGTAGTCTTGCCCCTGACACCAACTTGCACAGTAGAATTGGGCTGGTGTTGGAGTCATCCTGATTGAGCAACTCATGTGGAAAACTGCCATGTATGTAAACATACTCATAAGACTGCTGTGCAAATCAGTGATGAGAGCTGGGGTAGCCCAAATGTTTCCATATATGGGGAAGATTTCATGCATGGTTTTATTCCCATTTTATTATAAACTTCTGAATTAAGAAAATGAAAAAGTGACTGTTCCAAAAAGTAGTTAAACTACCCAAATTTTACTATGTTGTGAAAACTAAATAGTGTCACATGAATATTTCCTTCTCATGTTATGGGCAACATTCAGTATCTCCCAGGTATCTGTGCACACAGTGGAAACATCTGCAGAAAGAAAATCTTCATATATACAGCTGCCCAGCAAAGGTTGACTTGAAGGCCAAAATCCTATGATGTTTGTTGGTTTAACATAGAGTTTAGGTCTCTCCACTATTAAGTAAAGTATCATTCATGATGATTTTGATTCCTAGTGATATACATGCAGTACATGAAGTTTTCTTAGCAACAATATGGAATAGATGGTTTTCCATTATCTACTTTTATGATATTTTTTTTCAACTTCCCAGTCTAGCTTGTAGCCCTAGACTTTCCAGACACTCCCCACTAACCGAGCTGACTCTATTTAGTTTCTGAGACCAGCCACAGTTGGTTAGGTGTTGACACATACATAATTATGAATGTAAAGCAATACAAATCAAACTAAATATTTTCACATAAAAAATATTTTCCCAACATTTTCAGTACCAACATGTGCACTATTACTGAGTCCTTCCATGAAATGCTAGCTGTAACCATCATGGCAGAATTAAATTAAGGCCTCTCTAACAAGCGTACATCCAGGAGTGTCCATCTCAGTTCTAAGTGATTAGTTAAGACAACTACCATATCACAATTCCCAGTAGTCCTAGCAAGGATTGCCAGTGCTGAGATATGGTGGAAGCTGTACTTCAGCAACATTAGAGGGCACAGTCTCTTCCTGTTTATGTAAGTATGGGTCTCTCCTGAATGATTATAAATCAGATTAAAATCCCAAGGGTAAATTTTCATTCTGTGATATTGTAAAGAGATAATCAGAATATACAGTATATGCACATAAAAGTCACTGAAAATTTACCATGACTTTTTTTTTTTGCAAGTCTGACCACATCTCTCCTCTTCTTTCCCAATTTTCTACAGTTCCAGACATTATACAGTGTTCTGCCTTTATACTGTAATAGGTTTGGTAACACACCGCAAAATGTATAATTATCCCTTAGATAAACTTTATCAGATGAACTTTGATTGTATGGAGGTATAGGTATGTCTATGCTTTCCTTCATGATCTTTTCTAATAGAATCATTGGGGGAAATTTAATGTGGAATTTATTAGTGCATTGAATTTTATATGGCTTTCTGCTTCCTAGCCGGGGGAAGAAGAATCTAGTTCTTCAGAATCTGCTTCGAAAGTTTATCATCTTCAGTAATTTAGCTGTATCTGCACTAGTGCCTATTTTATTACAACCCCAACAGAGTATGTGAAGACACTTTATCAAGATGCACGGAAACAATCTGTGCTCAGTATAGCTACAAAGAAGACCAGAGGTGGGGATACTTTCTCCTCCCAGTTATTACTTCAGGGGTAATTTCTCAGTAGAGATGATGATGTTTTCTTTAAGACACAGTCAGGGGCAATTTTCAGGGATATCCTCAGGATGGCCAATCAATCAATCAATCAATCAATCAATCAATAAATTCAAAATGGTGGCCACAACCATGCAACCCATCCCCATCTCTTCTTTATGTGCACTGCAATGCATGCAAAAAAAAAGGGCAGGCTTTGATCGCGTAGTTGTGGCTGCCATCTTGACTCTTTTTATCCCCTCTCTTGGTGGCTTCTTTTCTTGTCAACAGTATGGAAGTGAATTGCTGTTGCCTTCTTGCCAGAGTCCTTATAAAAGCCCAAACTGGGCACTTCTCCTTTCTCTTTGCCAGAGCCTTTTCCCCCATTCCCCTTTTCTGACCCTCCCTTTTCTCTTTCACTTTCTCACTTGCCAGATTTTTGAGAAGATTTCATGCAAATGCTTTGGTTTCCTTGCTCTAGTTTTAACCCATTTTAGTTACCTCTGTGTTTTTTTCTCCTTTTAAGATCTAAACTATTAACCTGCAGTGCGTTTCCTCATATATTCTACTGCTTTAGGCAACTCAAAATTTCTTTTCCTGATTGGTTGCTGCTAGCTCAAATCCCATGAGCATCTAGGTGAAGTTAGGATATATTAATCCAAAGGTAAATTGTAGCACTTTAATGTCTGTTTCCTGGTGTGGAAAGAATATTTTAAAATTCTTTGCTATACTCTTCTGTTTTTTTTAATTATCCGAAATAATTTAGTGTCATCACACTTGGCCACTTCACTGCTCATCTTTAACTTTCCCATCATGTCCACTCAATCATCACCTCATTTTATAGGGTACAAACATCCAAGAAGTCACATTATGATTATGTGATAAAGTCATAAAAAAGAGAAAGTTTTGTAGTAATTATATGCCCAGAGGATTTCATAATATTCTGTAATTAGTGGTTAACTCAGTAAATTATACCTCATTTAATTTTCAATTGTTCCGTCTCATGGAAACAATTGGGTTTAAATCACAGCTATAATCATATAATATGTCACTGCACAATGGCAAACCTTTAAAACAATTATTCTGCCTCAGAGGCATAGATTATTACAAAGTCATTTCCTTTCTTCTGTTGCTATCACTTTATTTTCAGATGAATGAATGAATACATGGTTAAAATATTTGGGGAAAATATGAAGTCTTTTTTTTTACTTTTAATCTGCTTGAATCAATTCATTTAAGAGTATGAAGATGCTTTTTAAAAAAATGGCTAGTGTAAAAGAAAAAAGAAAAACGTATCCATGGAATGTAGTTTGTTCAGCAAGTGGCTGCATCTCGTGGACCTTGTTTGGGCTTTGAGGATAAGGGTTCAGCCTGAGTAGTACTTGTACCACCAGAAAATTCTGGGGCTGTAGATATGCAAAGAATCTGAAAAACATCCCAGAAAAAGGTAATGACAAACAGCATCCGTTCAACCGCCAGAATATTGCATGTTTTACATCCACAGAATCACCAGCAGTCAAGCTTGATTTATCTATCTATCTATCTATCTATCTATCTATCTATCTATCTATCTATCTATCTATCTATCTATCTTAAAACAAATGTTTTAAAAATATTTAAATAACGATTTCCTATGTTGTTTAAAATAAAAGGATGAAAATTCTGTTTGGTGCTCTCTGGTTAGAAACATGTAAATCGTAAGTGTACATGGTAAGCCAAGCAAAAGAAGCAATACACTTAGAACTGAATTTGTAACAAAGGCTAAGAAAGCAGGAGAAAAATGGAAAAATAGGGGGCCAGGATGGGGGCTCAGACTCAATTTAATATCAGTAAATCATCTAGAGTCTATGAATATTGGGGTGGTAGATAAATCACTTAAATTGCATAAAATAGGTAAGCAAGTAAGTAAACGGCAGGCTACATTGAAGCTTGGTTGGACGATGCTCATGACTGGCATACCGCACTAGAAGGCTGCAGTTTGTTCATAAAGAACAAAACCACTAGAAAGGGTGAAGGTATTGCACTGCACAGAAAGAAAATATATATGCATTAGCCCAGAAATTCAGGAATCAAAGCATGAAATCCTCTTGAAATAATTTGAGCTCTGTCCTGGGCCCTATGCTTTTTTAGCATTTTTTATCAATCATTTAGATAAGAGAGTTGAGGTGGTGCTTATCAAGACTACAGGGGATCCGAAGCTGGAAAGGAGGAAAGATTAATACATCAGAGAGAAGATTCAGAATAATCTAGACAAGTTCAATCATTAGGCTGAAATGAATAGGATGGAAATTAACAGGGGAAAGTAAAACATTCTGCATCAAGGTAGTGTCAGGCCCAGCCCAAGAACAATGGTGAAACAGTCCAGTCAAGTACAGTTCCTTTATTTGCTTACACCTTATAGACAGAATCTTGCCAGACTAAATCCATACTACTGCAACAAGTGGGTGTACACTGGGAGATTCTAGGAAATGGCTATCCTGATCCTCTTTTGCTTCCTATGCTCCCTCTGAAGACTATGTTGCCTTTTGTCTCCTTTCCCTTCCTGGAATGGTCCCCTTCCTTCCTGATAGCCTTGATCTCCCACACCACCCTCCTCTTCATAGATACATTCCATCATAGATAGAGAAAATAAAAGCAGAAGTATAGAATTGGAGAAACCAAGGATCTTGGCTTCCTTGTCTACTACATATTAAACACAAGCCAGCAGTCTGATGAAGCCCCTAAAAAGACAAATGCTAATTTGGGGTAGATTTAACAGGAGAACTGAATCCAGATCACTGGAGGTAATTGATCACGCTACTCTGCTTGATCAGGCCCCACTTGGAATACTGAGTCCAGTTCTGGGCACCAGGATTCAAAAAGGACAGTGACAAATTGGAACACCTGGACTGGACCCCAAGCCCTATGACTGATTATATGCCATCAAGTCATTTTCAACTCCTAGTGAGCACATAGATTTTCTCTACAACAAGCCCTATGGTAATTGGTTAAAGGAACCATGTGTGTTTAGTAAACAGAAAGAGGTGACTGAGGATTGTAATACGATTGCTGTCTTCAGATATATGAAGGGTATCATGTAGAAGAGGTAGAAGATTTATTCTCTATTGTCCCAGAGGCAGGACCAGAAATTACAAGGAAATAGGCTCTGGCTAGACATTAGGATTATAGGATTATAGGGTGCCACATGGAATCACTGGAAGTCTTCAGATAGAAGCTGGGCAGAGTCTTTAGTGGATTCTTCACTGACCAGGGTTTTGGACTAGATATCTTCATTCCACCTCTAGAATTCTGATTCTAAGCAACTTGTGTCCAGCCAGCAATAGTCAACTCCTTTCTAGCACCAGTGCTACTTGTTACTAGTGCTATTAGTCTCATCCTAACCCATTAAGCTCCTTGACAATCAGATTGCACATGTCATCACATATTCTTTATATCTTATCAAAATCCAAAAGCATTAGGATTTCCAGATTTTGTTTAATTCTATTTCACATGTTCCTTCAAGCTATATCACATTGGCTTAAAGCTGTTTTAATGTTTTACCTTGCCTTTAGTAAAAATATGTAGTATTACTATTTGGATCATTTACCTGATACATTTCAAAATCAGCATGGACAACACTATGGGTGAATTTCCACTAGAGAGGCTGTCAGGCAAATATGATCAAAAGCACATATCGGATTTTTTTTTAAAAAAGTATTGAAACATAACAGCCAATGAAAATATTATATTAAACACTGACAAAATAACAACCCATTCTAGCCACTTTTCTTACTCTCAGAGAGGAATTGGAGTTCCCCAGTACAGCCCCCCAATCTTCATTTCTCTTCTAACATTATTTCTTCATTAACTGGTTTCTTATTGCATTTACAGCCTGGATTTCTGCCAAGAAATAGCATTCAGGATGTTTAACAAAAGATATTTTAATAATGAAATTATAATGAAAGCATAACAATAAATCATTTAATACAATTAAAAGGCATTCATAAAAATAAATAGCACAAAAAAGTTACAAAAGTGCTTCAGAACATAAATGAGCATAATGACAAACAAACAAGAGGAAGAGAAAGTTGAAGAAGGTATTGTTGATGAGGCCTTGCTGCTTATGACTGTGGGCTTTTCCTAACAACCAGACTTTCTATCTCTCAACCCTGCTCTTTCTGGCTTAAAGCACATCCCAATTCTATTCAGACTTCAAGATGTTATGAGAACAGCCATGTTTTTATATTTGTGAGGTTGGCACACACAGAGAACCCCCAGCCAATGACAGCTGAATGTAAAGAACTGTCACCCAATCAATGCTCACTTGCTCTCATTCCACCCTTTCAGGTCTATGACTAAACATTAACCCTTTCCTCCTCTTTACAAAATAAAAGAGAATAACTTGTTAATATTTCCCTGTTTTTCTGTTCTCTATGGAAGCAGCCTTCTTCCCAACTCCTAAGGCTAGCACCCTATACAGGATGGCTAGTAGGCTAATCTACAGACATAATCTAGACTGCTAGTGGAATCGTTTTTCCAGTCTCCCCCAACCTGGAGGGCAACAAGCTAATTTACAGGACTCAGGAGAAACAGTTTTCATCTGTCAAGTTTCAGACCAGACACGGCTATAAATCTTGGCTCATCAGACTCTTATCCCCTTGTTCTGAAATAGGCTTATCTGGCAGAAATCTCCTGGATGCAGCTTGGCTAGTTTTGACACTTTATTGCAAGCAAGATAAAAGTTAGAAGGTGTAACTACTGCAGTATACTGTAATCAGAGCCTGTGTGTATTCATGTTCTGGAGTTAAATTCTAGATTTTTGCTCTTGCCTTGTTGAGTTAATGGATATTTGCTTCTTCTTCTCTTCAAGGATGCAGAGAAGCAGCTGGGGTTTGTTGATATAACATTCTCACTACTCTGGGAACTGGTCTTCCTTGCCTTACCAGATTCATTCCTAACACCACCCCTCCACTCAGTACCTGCTTAAAGATAAGGAGATATCTCACTCTGCTTAAGAATAGGGCTAACTCTGAGTTTGATAACCAGTTCCACATAACCACAAAGACTAAGACCCACTAGTTAGAACTGCAGTTTTCTCTACAATTGAGGAAAAATAGTAACATCAATACAAATTATATACAGTAGCCATAAGACTTTTGCCAGAATTTTATTCTTATCCTCTCCCACCACCACCAACCAAACAGAGAGGGGTGGTATCTATTGTGCTTCTGGGATAGAGGTTGGGACATCTAAAGTCAGACTAGAGTCATGAGTCAAAGATTGAGCTAATAACATAAAAGTAGAGATAGGGCAAAAACAGGTGGAGGACTTAAGGCACCAGTCAGCAGCAGTCTGATTGTGAGGGGAGATTTGAACAAGCATGGTACCAAAACAGATTACCTTTTCCTAGTTGAAGCATAATGTGTGGAAATAATTTGAATAAAGCGTTATCAACAGTCTTCACCTATTTTATTGAAAATACTGTAAGTGTGGTAGTGTTACATATTATAATATTAGTTCAATATCTATTAACTTAAGTAGAGTGATGCAGGCAGAAAAAAAAAGTGAATGTGACCAGGCATGAGTAAGAACCCAGATGCAAACTTCATATGTGATGAAAAGGGCAACAAAACATATTTGCATTCACAGAATGTTGACCAGCTGCACTCTTAGAGTGTCTC
Source organism: Python bivittatus (assembly GCF_059951505.1). NCBI lineage: Eukaryota > Metazoa > Chordata > Lepidosauria > Squamata > Pythonidae > Python > Python bivittatus. The sequence goes on from NW_028277035.1 coordinate 73,196,439, forward strand.
CAACTTTTTTGGGAGAGGATGGGCTGGAAGATCCAGTCAGTGTAAGCTGTGATTGTCTGGCTGAGCATTTCATGGATAAAATCATTCACATTCACTCTGAGTTGCAAGCCAGATAGACAGAATCTACTGAGATGATAAACGTAATGTTTTGTGCTGTCACCTGGGAGGCTTTGAGCCTATGGATCCCAAGGAAATGGAGACAGTGTGATCTTCACTCTGCCACTTGTATATCCACTAGTTGCTGTAGTATAGATTTAGTCTAGCAAGATTCTGTCTATAAGGTATAGGCAAATAAAAGAACTTTACTCAACTGGACTGTTTCACCATTGTTTTTGGGCTGAGCCTGACAATAACTGAATAGAATAATCCACTCTTTATGGGGCTGGCCTCAAAGACCACTTAGAAACGTCAGGTGGTCCAGAATGCAGCAGCACATTTACACCCATTACACTTCTGCTATAGGAGCTGTACTGGTTACCAGTAGGTTTTCAAGTGCAATTTAATGTGCTGGCCACTACCTATAAAGCCCTATATGGTTTAGGGTCTGCATTCTTTCCCCAATAGTTTCTGTTTGACCTACCCAGAGAACTAGGGAATGCCTGCTAAGTTTCCCCACCTACCAGGAGGTATGGTAGAAGAGAACTCAAAAGCAGGTGATCTTTGTAACAGGTTCCCTTTTTTGGAATAGTTTGTCCTTGAAATAAGGATCTCCCAACCATCCGAGCCTTCCAGAAGCAGCAAAAACCTGGTTCTTCCAAAAGGCCTTTGGGATTTATCACCAAGGGCACAGTGCTAAAGAAATTTTAGTTTATTAATTTAGTACCTAATGAAAACTGAACAATGGGTTGCATTGTAAATTAATTATAAAAACAATTATAATTTTCATGTAGAGTTTCTAGCTTGCTACCTCCTTTCCCAATACATAATTACTGGATATTCTCTCTGGGAAATATACAGCACTTTTTACAAGCGCTTTCTCTCTCTCTCTCTCTCTCTCTCTCTCTCTCTCTCTCTCTCTCTCTCTCTCTCTCTCTTTTTGGGGACTGTACAAATCCTAACTAGCTTCATAAAATACAACCCTCCTTGAGTTTACACCATCTGTGTGACAAAATTATGAAAATCATCTGCTTAATATAGGCATGAATGCTGTACAACTGTTTTAGAAATATGTAACTCTTTTTAAAGCCTCATTATTAGAATTGTTATTTAGAGAAAACTCTATGTATACACAAAAACCTCTTTAGAAAGCTTATTTTCCTTCTCCTGCTTATGTTATTAAAGTGTTCTTTTTAAAAAACTATGGAAAATATGCATTAAGGTAGAGATTAAACTCTATTAAACATCTGCAACTTTTGAAGTGCCAGTTCATCCAAGAAGTTAGCACCTGTCATCAACCAGCTGGTAACACAGATTCAAATGTCCGGGGGGGGGGAGAGTTTTCTTTAGTCATGAGTCATATTTTCATCAATAACTAAGCATTGGGTGGTTCTCCCTGAGACAGTAAACTGGGCTAGTTAGATCTGTACTTTCAAAACTTCCTTTTCTCTAGTAAGAAAGCTTTTCAATTCTAGGTTTCTTGTTGTGAGGCCCTGCTTCTTGTCTTTCTGTAAACTGTTACCTTGTATGTAGTACAGTTATATAGATAATTCGTGAGAGTTCTGCAGTACTATTCCTATTAGCACAAGCTGCCATTTGTCACAATACAGTACACAAAAAGTAGTGTTTGGGAAAATCAAGGATTTAATGCAACTACTACTACTACTACTACAAAACAAAAATCATTTAGATACTCTGATAAAAAATATATTTGCATTTAGGACTAGCTGTTAGACTTTAATATAAATGTATGCTTAAATATTAATATGTAGAATGTCCTCCAAAATGTTCAGGCGATGTAGTATTAGTTTCATCATTTGTCCAACCCTACTGCCACTTCCCTTTCCCCAAATTAACTGAGTATGGCAGCAATAGATCCTGGACACGATCTTATCACAGTGAGAAATTTTACCCTGCTGTGAAGACTTATAGCGGAGTGTGTGACCATCAAGAATGATGGGAAATGACATTTCCACAGCTTCTGAAGCCTCTGAAAGGAAATAGATAATAAGCAGTTATTCAAAATAGTTCTGGTTGAATCTGGAGGTACCTGAATGAGAACTTAAGTGCATTGGGGAAGTTGGCAGGGCCCAGCCAATCCAGTGAGGCTTCCCACTGATGCAAGATTAGGAAAGTAAAAGTGGAGAATATGCAGCAATGGAAAAAATGATTGTACATATTTGCAACAGCAGTGTAACTAACTTCAAACAGGAACGGCTCCCTTACATACAACATATTACAGAGCAAGGCAATCTAAGACATTTAGAATATGACTTTTGAAGAAAAGAGAAAAATAGACTAAAAAACTATGTGAAAAACTGACTTAAAAAGATATAAACAGCAATTGTAAAAGTTTAATTAAAAGTATAAATATTTACAGTAAGTAGAAGGTGGGGAAAAAAGAGTGTACAATTGAACTCTTCTTTTTGCAATGTATTTTTTTTTTATTACACTATATTTTACTTCTTGAATCTCTGTTTTTGATCTACTTTTGTACAATGCTTATGAAATAATAAAACTAATCAATTAAAAAAAAGAAACCAATGTTTCATTTTAGGACCTTGCTTTATCTCATGTTCAAAAATATATAAGCATAAGAACTTTTGTATGATTTAGAAAGAATATATTCATGCATTTAGCTTTTTAAAGGTTTATAAGTAATAAGTTGCTGTTATGAACAAATGAAACGATATCTAAAAAAACCGTTCAGTGAATGAAATAACAAAGAAACAGAGTTATTTCCATCAAAGCTACACATCCTTTTAGAGTCCCTGCATGTTCAAAGAAAAAAGGACTAATCAGAAAAGTGGAATGACCTTCCTTTGCAGGTCATTCAGAAGAGTGATTATTTTGTATTATGATTTTAAAGAGGTTCCTACTGTCTTTATGTTGCCACTCAACAGCTTACTGCTCTTTTTCTGATTAACAATTCACAAGGTACTATGAGCTCTGCAATGCATTTGCTCCAGCTTCCATGATACTCCAGTCATACTAACTGAGCAGCTAACAGCAAATTTACATACAGAAAAAAACAAAGTGATTAAAAACAGTTTTGTAATAACGAATGTATCTTAACATGCTTCATTCTGACAATCTTCTTTGATACAATTGACAATGGTGGAACTTGTTAAAATATTTAAATTCAAAGCTTAGTTCTATTTTAATTAATGTGGTAGTCCATAGGTTTCTGCAGGTGGGGCAAGGAAATTGAATGATCAAATATAATGCAGACTCAATCCTTGCTGTACATATTTGTGAGTGACATCATGGCACAAGTACAGAAGGGTGGAGTGTTTCATTATTTTGGCTCCAGAACCAACATCTGCATGTAGCTCAGTGGAGAAAGAATTCCTTACTCCTCCTCTGTGATTACAGTTAAACATTGTATATGAAGTATCCTGTACTGAAAAAAAAAAATTCTCAAAGCAGTATAAATTATTTTACTGGCTCTGAGTTTTCCTAACTGAATGGTATCTAAAGTCATCATAAAAACCATCTCCCTATTGTCACAGGTTCTTTTCTTTTTTAAACTGTACCCAGTTAGATCAGCCCAGTCACAAAAGATCCACAAAAGCCCTGGACCCTGGACAAAGGGTTTATCTATCTATCTATCTATCTATCTATCTATCTATCTATCTATCTATCTATCTATCTATCTATCTATCTTTCTCTCTCTCCCCCCTCCACCCCCTCTAAGGGTTGGGGAGATGTTTTATTTAAAGAAAAAAAGACACAAAAGTGAAATATGAAACTTACAAGTCTATATGTGAGTGTTACTTATTGTCTCTATCTTATCCTATAGTCTATTTCTATTATTATTGCTACTATATAATTACAGTTTTTTCTATACTATATTCTACTACTATTACTTCTATACTATTACTATTACTTCCATACTGTTACTATTATAGACCAATTTCCCTCTTACAGAGCCTTCCCACATTGTGCTGTGCTTTGCTTTGCTTTGCTTTGCTTTGCTGTGTCTCTTCTTTTTCCTCTGGACCATCCAAGAAGAAGGAGGAGGAGGAGGAGGAGGAGGAGGAGGAGGAAAACTTCTTTTATTTGGCTGCTTTACTCTGCTGGTGGCTGCAGAGCTTCCAAAACATATGTGTCTCCTCCATTCTCCTCCCATCTCCTCCCACACCTATGTCAAGGTTGCAGCTTTATTGGCATCTCTGCCGGGCTGACATTGGAGAGAAGGCTCAAATAGGAGGGGATTAAGGAAGCACAGGTGCCTGCAGGTTTTCTAAGCAGCCTGCTCTTCCACACATATATCTCTCAGAAATTCAAGCAAAGTAAAATGTGTTTGATTGATGATACCAACCCATCACCAATGACTCTTACATGAAGAGATGACACCAGCAGCATGGGAAGAAATACTGAAACTCATTTATCTCACATTTCCTCTTTGTTTTAGAGGAGCTCAAAGTAGCATACATAACACTCATACATAACATTCCCTCCTCCCTTTTTCCCCACAACAGCAACCCTGGGAGGTAGGTTGGGATGAGAGAAAGTGATTGGTCAAAAGTCACCCTGTGAACTTCAGTGGCTGTAGGTGGACTCGAACCTGGGTTTCCCCTGGCTTTCGCATGTTATATGAAAATATTTATTATTTCCTGACCACCTGATCACAGGAAACAGATCCAAACTGTCTGATAATTATATAACAGCATATTACAAGTGAAACAATTTCATGATTTTCCCCCCCTATAGTTCTGTTGAAGCCTTTAGCTAATTAAGATTCTTCATGTATTTTTATCTTAGTAGCTGGGATGGAATAACAATTTTAATTTTTAGCAGTCTACATATCTACAGTATATCCATATCTACACATATCTGTATACACACAGACCCTGGTGCTGGGTTCCCATGAAAGGCAAAGGTAAGCCTGGCATTCTCAAAGGAATTCTTTTTCTTTCTCTATTCTTTCCAGCAATGCATCTATATCTTTGGAACTTTGGAAGCATGCAATTGTCAAAACCCTTCAAAAAATGCAAGCTAGAATGATTTAGTAAAATGTGAGGGACTCAGATTATTTTATTAATAATTACTATTTAAAATTAACTCATATTGTATGTGCATGTCTTATCTGATATAATTCCACCAATTATTCCAGCATGTAAGTCCATTATAATTAAAAATTGAAAAATAGCTTATCTTTGTCGTTTCATTTATAGACACATAAGCACATAATTTCAGAATACATTGACTGGGATGAAAGTCATTTATATGAATGCTTCATTGAATTACTATGCTCTTAATAGTCATTATAATATTATATGCATCTAACTTTTTAATGCTTTCTTCGGAAGGATACTGTGAAATAAATCTCAACAAGAAGCCTATCAAAATCCAGCAATGTCAATGTTTCTTATGAAGCAAAACCCAAACATTTGGACATAAACAATACATCCTCCTTCAATCACCTTTCTGTAGGCTTTCGTCTTTTAAACTGTCCTCTTTATCAAAGTGACACAGTCATTAAATGTACTATCAAAAGGCATCTGAATAATCTCATACTCTTTTCTTCTATTTTAGACCCTCGATTTTGCATAAAAGCCCATTAAGAATGCATTGGAAAACCTACAGACTGCTATCTCTGTAATCATCTAAATACAAGGATTTATTCTCTAGATTCCATGAATATTCTGTGGGTTCCTCCCTTTTTTTTCTGATGAAAGACAATTGCTGACTTTTATTCCTTGTTCTTGTTACTACTATACTGTTTTATTCCTTTCAATGTGAACTGCTCAGAGTCATTGGGAGTTGGGTGGTATATAACTTTAGATGATGAAGATGATGATGATGATGATGAGTTTCTCCATCTTATTATTGCATTCATTTCTTCATGAATTTTTTAAAAATACAGCTGTACAATGATATGCCAAATCTGAAATTTATAGTAGCATGAGAACCTGCTACTTATGGAGGATTCTGCTCTGGCTAGAAGTGTACCAGACCAATTTCCCCAAACCTCACCCTTTACAAACAAATTGAAACTACATTTCCTTTTTTTTCCCCCCACCTAGTCAAGCATGGCCAATTCAACTGAATAGTGCCAGTCTGGGATGATGATATATGACTGACAAATCCTATATGAGAGCACTGCCAAAACAACAGATAGGGAATTCATCACATCTCAGTGCAACCAGACGTCATTGGAAAGGAGTAGTGGTTCAAACTCTGGGGGCCATTCACTTGAAGAAGTCTTCCTGTAAGATATCTGAAGCTGGTATTTAGCAGGTAGAAGTTCTATGTCAGCCAGAGTGCTGCAGATTCTCTGTATATGAACTCAAACCCAGTTTTTCTTCTGAGTCTATTTTCAGGAATGCCAAAAAGGAATGTTTGCATAATAGCATTAAATGTTGCAGATGTTTCACTAAAGAGGGAATAAGATAGTGTTTGCCTAAAAGATTCTTTTTAAAGGAACAAAAGCTTTTTTGAAGCCCCAAAGTATGAACAAAACACTGTCACACTGGTAAGTGGAAATATTCTCGGTGTCTTAGAGACGTATGTATAAGCCATTCTTCAGTAGCCATTAAATTGATGCACTGCAGCACTATGGACAATAGCAACAGGGATTCTCTCCGCAAAAAGATTAATTAACTCACTGGCCAGCATATGAGTTAACTTGGAGAGCGTGAGAACTATTAAAGGTGATTTAACACTTGGAATGTGCTCCTTACCCAACAAAATGAATGCAACAACTTACTTATTATTATCATACTTGGAATAACACTGTTTCTTATGACAATATTACCTCTTTCTTAGGATTTTTTTTATTAGTATTAATCCTACTTCTCTCTCACATCTCCAGGGAAAGCAGAAGAGTGGAAAGAATCACAGTGCCTCTTTACCGAATGGGTTGCTGCAACCTTTGCACTGATCTGATGCAGAAATGTGCTAGATATGATTCTTGGTATCCATAATCTTTTCTATTTTATGCCTTAGATTTATAAGGTCTCTTTGAAAAGTTGATAGAATTTGTTTTTAGTTATGATGGATGTCAATTCTAGCTGTGTTTTAGACACAAATCTGTCCACACATCCAAACATGGATTCCACCCATCACTTTTAATAGGCTTTGTATCTGAATGCGGAATCAGTCTTCCTTTTTCTTTTCAGTAGGAGGTGTATTTAAATGTGCATTTGGATGTATTTTATAGTAGTGTATAATTTTATTTATTTGTTTGTTTGTTTGTTTACTATTTTTTCTTGATGAGCCTTAAACATTGACCAATCATTTCCTGAGAATCATAAAATAAATGGAGTATTTTTCAAATCAGATTTTTGAAGACTGATTCCCCATACTTACTCCTCCTTCGCTTGCTCCTCCTAAGTAAAATGTTATGGCGAATTGTATATTTAATCCTGGAATTTTCAGACAGAAATTAAATGAAATACAATATTCATTGTATTTCATTTTTCAAGGATACAGTAATACCTCGGTTCACAAGCGCTTCTGTTCACGAGCAATTCGGTTTGTGAACAGCAGCATTCGCAAAATTTTGCTTCCATTCGCGAACTCCACATCAGGTGAAGAACACAACCCATGGCCATCTTCCCTGCTCTGACACGTGGTCGTGGCTTCCTCTAGGTGAGATCGTGGTCGCAGACAGACACTTGCTGTGAAGCTTTTTGGTGTCACCTCAACCAAGGTTAATGTTCTTTCTCTTCATACTGTACTGTATGATCCTTTGTTTCATATTTTTGTGGTTAAAAAAAAAATACATATGGTTCAGAATGGATTAACCTTATTTACATTGAATCTTATGGGGAAATTTGATTCAGTTCGCGACCAGAATCATGGAACAAATTAAGTTCATGAACCGAGGTACCACTGTATAGTAGTTTCTTATACAGGCCCCCTTTCCTTTTATCTCAGTAATGATAGCATCTATACATAGTATCTATGAGAAATGAACTGCTTTAGAAAGATAAATCAAGGAGTGCTTTATTCAGTGATCTCCATTAAAGATAGTATAATATTTATAAAATAGTAGCTATATGTTGGATTGGATTTCTATACCTGTAAGTGTGAAAAGTACTGAATGGTATGTGTATGCATTGTAGAAAACCAGACTGACAACATTATCATCTCCCTGAACTAATTTTTTTTTTTTAACTGATGTCTACATTTGAAATTAAATTAAATAATGCCAGGTTTATTTCAAAGTAGAGAATTTTCTCTTTAAGGAAAATAACTTCTGATGGGATGAAAATCAAATATCAATTTTTTAAAAATGAATTACCATAATGTATTGATTTTCACACAAATTAGAATTCTGAGCATCATGAAATATGAACTAAAATGGTAAATTAATTAAATCATAAATATTGTTAAATAATAAAGTTCAACTTCAGTGATTTATCTGGAGTTATAAAATATGCATTTATGTTTACCTATTTAGGATTGCCAAGTTTACATTGTGACTACAGTAGACAATCTGTATAAGTGTTAATGCATCAAATTCAGATGAGTACAAACACACTGCAGCAACCCAGAACAGCAGAAAAAGGAAACAGACCACCTATACAACATCTTCCAACAAAATGGATATCCATGCAACTTTATCAGCAAGGGCCTGGGCACTCAACCCACTACAACACAGTTGAAAGGATAACACTGCCATACATCAAAAACATCTCAGAAACAACCAACAGACTGCTATAACCACACAGCATCACCATAGCACACAAACCAACTAAAGCCCTCTAAACGACTTAAGTAAACCAAAAGATCCAGTAGCCCAAGAAGAAAAAACAGGAGTCATCTACAACAGACAGTGTAAGGACTGTAACAAACACTACATAGGACAGACTGGCAGAAAACTAGCAGAGCACATCCATGAATGCCAACTAATAGTCAGAAGACACAATGAAAACTCTTAATCTCGTAACACATGGACAGACTGAACCATAGTTTCAACTGGGAAACTGTCAGCATCTGAGACCAAGCTAAATCCAAAAATGCTAGGGAATTCCTGGAGGCTTGGCATTCAGACAAATCAGCCATCAACAGGCACACAGAGATAAACCACATTTACACACCATTCAAAAGAGACATAAAAAGAACACATCCTAAACACATCCTAAAAAACCAGAACGCATCCTCTCCAGCAACCAACACCAGACAATCAAGCAGAAAACAGCACCCTAATCAAGGAACTACCAAGAAGAAAACCACACCCCCACCAACACTGGCAGGGCAAGCTACAGGGAGCAAAGCCCACACTCACTAGCAGTGATATACCTAGTTGGGTAATGAAACATCTGCAAGCAAACAATCAAAGACTCCGCATCAAAAATATTTTCTCTTTGTAACCAGATTTAATAATGTAATGACATTTTGTTAAAAAGGAGCCAAATTCTGAAATATTGTACCAAGCCACATAGGAGCTATGCTGTATTTCCATTGGGCACAACACAAAGTAAATGCCACCTACTCCCAACTACCTTTTTTTTTTCAAATGCCTCTCATATCTTATTTTTTTGCTCACATTCCCCACCCCTAAGACAAGGTATAAGGCTTGGATAAAGCTAAAGATAATGATCTTACAGGAGCCCCAATCAAATAAAATATAATTTCAGATAAATATGGGTGGGATGAAGCTCCATTCCTGGGTGGCAGTGTGGGTGAAAGAGGACAGATGACACAGCAGAGAAAGTGGGAGAAAAGGGGAATAATTAGTGTGATCTGTCATAATAGAGATTTACTGGCTAGAAATTGGGTGGACACATCTGTTAGTTTTGCTTTTTCCAGCATTATCCTTTTCTTTTATGTCAAATTCTCACCATCCATATAAAAATATATTTGAGAAAAAAACTGCATCAGCCAAATTCAATAGCCTAGTATGGGGAGGATGCCTGTTCAGTAAAGATGAAAAGGTTGTCAGAAAACAAAGAAGTGGTGGCTATAATATAACACTAGAAATCTATCTATCTATCTATCTATCTATCTATCTATCTATCTATCTATCTATCTATCTATCTATCTATCTATCTATCTATCCATCCATCCATCCATCCATCCATCCATCCATCCATCCATCCTGCCACCTCAATCACCAAAGTTACTCTAGAATCAAGCCTAAACTTTGAAAAGCTAAGCATTTCCTCCACACTCTTTTGTTTCAAGCTTCAAATTCTTCCCATTTTTTTTTATACAAAGTTTTAGTAAACTTGGTTATATTTTTAAATTTTGGTAATCTCTTGTCAATAAATGAATAAAATGATGCTTTTCTCTATTGAAGAATACACACACACACACAGTGTGTGTGTGTGTGTGTGTGTGTGTACATACATACATACATACATATACTGTATATATTCCCTGCCAAATTCTTCTGTTGCCTGTGGATTTTCCTTCTTTAAAAGTTTGTTCCTTAAAAATCCCACAAAAGGATGATGAATGGATGACAGTGAGCCCTTAGTAAAAAAAAAAAAAAAACACTAGTAAAAAACACAAGGTTGTGAAAAAGTATTGTGTTCATGTTTTTAACAGAAGGAATGTCTATTCAGACATAAAGCATAAATCAGAAAATTGACCTTCATGTGCACATTCTGTAAAATAGAGCTGTCACACTACCATACAATTGTTCATTCATGCCATGAGAATACAGACCTAGTTTGCATATTACTTAGCAAAAACATTCATAATAAGAGTCTCCAGAGGGAGCATTATTACAGATTATAGACTAATTTGGCCAAAGATATCTCTTGAGAGATTCACTGATTAATACTGGTGATAGACAGTAAATGAAAGTCTAAACGAAACATAAAAGCTCATTGAAAGACATGAAACCACTAATCTTTACTCACATAGTTAACTTATATTACATATTAATGATTTCTAATTTATTATAAGAAAATATTATTTTCTTTTGTTACATCTAGGTTGCATATCTAGATCACAGATTAACATTGTAGCAAACTTATTCAGAAGATGGAAGAGAAAGTAGAAGCTAACAAATTCAGCAAAGGAGAAATTATAAGTCATTAAAGAGATTAAAACTTGAAAAGGCCCAATTTTAAAACTTCAGTTGATTGGTGATATTTATATTAAGGTTATTTTTATAAATATAGCAGTAACCATCATAAATTATTTCTGAATTTCAATGAAGAAATTAAAAGTTGAATTTTGGGGTGGGGCCTGGTGCACACTGATTGTTTACTCATAGGTAGGTTTTACTTAATTAAACTGACTTATTCTCAATTATATCTGTAGATAGATAGATAGATAGATAGATAGATAGATAGATAGATAGATAGATAGATAGATAGATAGATAGATTCCCTTCAAGTCAGTTTCATTTGTTACTATTATTATTTTTTTTTTACTCCTGACTGGTCCCTGCCATTTTCCTGGCAATGTTTTGGAAGTGGCTTGCCATTGCCTTCTTTCTAGGGCTGAGACAGAGCGACTGACCCAAGGTCACCCATCTGGCTTCATGCATCAGGCAGGACTAGAACTCATGGTCTCCCAATTTCTAGCCTCATGCCTCAACCACTACACTAAACTGGCTCTTCTGTATAAATTGCAATCTGTAAAAATATATACATTTATACTGACTTAACAATTTATCTGACTCTCATGCTAAAATAACTTGAGAATATGCATCTTGACTTGGGGAATTAGGTTGGGGAACTCCTATCTTGTTTTGGGCTGCTCCTGATTATAATTCTATGTCCCTACTTATATCTGTATCTAATTGCATTGGAGTACTTCAGGAAGTTTTTAGAGCTGTATTAAGCACTGTTTCTATAGATAAGTATGTTAATAGTTGTAATGGTACGTGGGACTGACCTTGAGAGACAAGAGGAAGAGATGCTGCCTAGGGAATGATCAGGTAAAAGGGGGAGGAGCCCACAACTGAACAATGGGTGAAGAAAGAAACTTAGACAGTATCGACCTTAACTGGTCAGGGTGTAAAAAGAGAGAGTGGGAGGTTTGTACTTTCAGACTTGCAAGATTCTGTTAAGGTAGCCTTACAGTAAAGTAGACTTAGCTCATCTTGTCATGCTTCCTGTCTCATCTACCTGGGAGGCTGACAACAGTTCCATGATGCAAAGTCTTGAAGTAGTGCAGCTCCCCTCGAAGCTAAACTGCAAGGCAGCATCCCTGCTTCTAAGTGGTGGAGTAGTCACAATGCTTCACTTCAGCCAACTAAATGGGCATCTGTACATGTACAGAAGCTACTTGCTTCAACAAAAGGCCACTGGTTGAGGTAGGCAGATTTCAGGTTCAGCCCAAGAACCACAGCGAGAAAAATCCAGGAACAGTTCAGTTACTTTATTAGCTTACACCTATTAGACAGAATCTTGCCAGACTAACTCTAACCCCCAACAACAGCTACTATAACCCTGAACCCCTTAGTGAGGGGCCAGTCTCGTCTTAACTTTCACACGCTCCGGCTGGGGCTGAGGAGATGCTTGGAATGCCTCTCTCCCTCCCTGTAACCTTGAAGCTCCATTCCAAGATCCTTCTTGCTCAAGCCTTTCATCACAGACGGTGCTGATTGAAGGGGACTTACAACTGGTCCTCAAAGTTCCGGCCATCATAACATCCCCATGATCATATGATCGTGATCCAGGTGCTCAGCGACTGGCTCGCAATTATGACATTGCAGCATCCCTCGGTCATGTGATTACCAGTTGCAACCTTCACTGCTGGCTTCTGACAAGCAAAGTCAATGGGGAAGCTGGCAGGAAGTCTCAAATGGTGACCATGAGATGTCACACTTAATGACATTATGGGATTTGCTTAATAATGGCAATCAGAAGTGCCAGAACTGCTTATGCTAAGTGGCATGGTCATATGATGTCACACTTTACAATTGCATCACTTAGCGATGGAAATTCCAGTCCTGATTACTGTTGTTAAATGATTACATGTATAAAAAATGACTACCTAGACACAGTCCATACTAAAATTTTAAGAAGCACCTTTCAGGTTACCCACTGCTTCTTGAATGCAGTACTTTGGTAGGAAACAGGAGTCAGTAAACCTGAATCCAGTCTTTGCATAAATATTTTTATTTACTGACTGAAACCACTCCACAACCCTATTGGGCTGATTCACCTAATAGTGGCAGGTAATTTCAAATCCTCCTGGGGAAGAAGTAATCCAAAGGAAATTTAGTTATTACGGTTTTTCTAGTGATGCTATTTTACCACTGGGCCTGGATCAAGCTAAATTAGCCTTAAGATAGTGTAGATGATTTTTAGAAATAGAAAGTCAAACAGAAGCTGCTGCCCTCCAATGGGATACATTTATAAATAATAAAAAATTATATAAAAAAGTATGAAGCTCCAAACCAGCTTCATACTTATACCCAGTTTGGGAGAGCTTTAACTCTAGCCCATTTTAATGCCCTCACCATGGCTGTTTTGGAAGGGAAATACAACCTTCTGAAGCACAATATTGTCCCTGCAGCAAGGGTGCAATAGAATCCCACAGCCTATGTTCTTCTTTATTGTCAATTTTATAGGGAGATTCGTAACTAGCTGATTAACCCTCTTTTAGCTACATTTCCATAGATAATTTCTATTTTTACTATCTGTTAGAAGATCAACCACTATTCCTTCTGATCCATATAAAGATGAATGACATGGTCCATGAAAGTCTCTGGAGACTATGAAGCCTTGGGCAGAAAGGTGAAGAAGTTAGGTCCACAGCTTTTAAATCAATCGTCCAGTTTCAGGTCATGTACAAGAAGACAACACAGGACCCTCGAAGTAAACAACTGTCTATCAAATAGTGTCACTTAGAAAGGTTTGGATTCTATGATAATGAGACATGCTACTTTCATGAAGGACTCCTGGGAAGAGATAGGAAACATCTGCCGATAGTTATGAAGAAAAATGTCAGGCACCTTGTCAGTCTTATCAAATCACTAAAGTAGAACAAAAAGAGGAGTGTGTCAAAAGCTCAGAACTAAATATGCAGCCAAGAACTGGGCTGAAGAAAACAGAGGAAGAGTGTGGGAAATAAACAGTGAGAACTAGATATCTAATTTAGGAAGACAAATGGGATGGGATAGACTTCACTGAAACTTGCTGGGATGATATTCATGATTGGTCCAGAACACTGGAAGGCTACAAGTTATTCAAAAAGAATAGACTCTGTAGAAATGATGGGGGTGTTAAACTATACAGAAAGGAAAAAAAATACTTGCACAGGAATTCAGGAAATACAGCATGGACATCTTGTTGAAATAATTTGGGTAAAAATAAAAGAAGAGAGAAACAAAAGTAATAACTGTTGTGGGAGTTTATTATAGACCAGCTGGGCAGGCAGGCATAAAATACAGACAAGGTTTACTCTTCCTTTGAAAGAGTCATGTGATAATGAGGATGGGGAATTTCCGTAATCCTGACATCTGCTGGAATCTAACTCTGCCAAGAGTTAAAAGTGCAACAAATTCCTGCCTTCCCTCATTTAGAACTTTACACAGAATTTTATCAGAAGATGTAATAAAGAACAAGGGGTTCTGCTACCCTGGACCTGACCTTCACCAGCAGGAAGGAGTTGGCTAAGAAGTGAAACCAACCAGCACCTTGGGGGAAATGATACTGTTATACTTGAATGTGTGCATGTGTATATACACACACACAAGCACACATTCTGCATGCCCAGCTATCTATCTATCTATCTATCTATCTATCTATCTATCTATCTATCTATCTATCTATCTATCTATCTATCTATCTATCTACCTACCTACCTACCTACCTACCTACCTACCTACCTACCTACCTGTGAAAAGAAGAATGGAGAAAAGTCAGACCTGCATACTGGACTTCAGAAGAACAGATTTTGATGTACTCCAAGGGAAGGTGGATTGGATCCATTGGCCAGAAATACTTAAGGAGAAGAGTATCCAGGAAAGATAAATTTACAATATGGAAAAATGGGAGAAAGCAGATAACACAAAACTGGTTGGGGTAGCTAATACATTAGATGAAACAGAAGATTCAGAAGCTAGACAAGCTTGAACATTGGGCTGAAATGAAAATAGTGTAATTTTTCAGAGACAAACGTAAAGTTCTGCATCTGTGTTAGGCAAGTATATGATATGGGATACTGGGCTTGGCACTAGTATATGTGAAAGGGTGCCTTTGCTGATCACAAGTTAATCATGAGCCCACAGGGTTATTTACTCAAAAAGCAAACTTTGCGGGGGGGGGGGTATGAGAGAGAGAGAGAGAGAGAGACAGACCACTTTACTCTGTCCTAGTCATCAGAATTGAAAAAGGACAGTAACAAATTGGAGCAGGTTCAGAGGAGGGCTACCAAGATGGTGAAGGGTCTGGAAACCAAATCCTATGAGGAACAGTTAATGGATATGGATATATTTAACCTACAGAAGAGATGACTCAGGGGATATATGAGGGCAGTCTTCAAGTATCAGAAGAGAGAGCTGTCTTATTCTCTATTGCTCCACAGGTCAAGACAGGAACCAGTGAGCTAAAACTACAACAAAGCAGGTTCAGGCTAAGCATCAGGAAGAACTTCCTGACTGTGTAAGTTTTCAGCCAATGGAAGGCAACCACATGAAGCAGTGGGCTGTCCTTCATCAGAGGACTTCAAACAAAGGCTGGATAGTTATCTGTTAGAGATGGTCTGATGGAACCTGCTCTGAGCATGGGTTGGACTAGATGACCTCTAAGGTTCTTTGTAAGTCTACAATTCTGTATTGCCTCTGCTCATCAAAGTCAAACTTAGAGGTGAGGTTTGAATATCAGTTACTTGTCAACTGTTCATGTCCCCAGATGATACTGGATAGTGAAATAATTAAATTCCAGCACTCTAATCTTGCATGAGAGTGATTAGAAATTTAGCACTGTTAACATTCCAGAAATATATGCATAAATATTTAACAAATGACTCTTAGTCAGTTTGCATTACCACACTTGTGGGATATGACTACGGTACTGGTTATCCAGATAAGTGTCAAAGCAACACCAGACTGATCATCTGAAATGCCTGTTATATTCAGAATGAACTTCATCTTGAATAATAATTATACTATGTTTCATATGACTTGAACCTGTGTTAAATGCAGAAAATATGTGGAGGAACTGATTATATGGAGCTTTTTAACTGAATCACCAATCTTTGGGAGGAAACATGCCATCTAAATGGGAAACAATGAAGGGAACAGCTGTGTCCATGAGATCTTGCTGTGTTCTCTATAAAAAGTGTTGTGTTTTATTATGTCTTCAGCTTTACTATTGTTCCATACATACATTTCTATGTATCTGATAGATTGGACTGGTGGGACTATTTGCCAGGCTTGATGCTTAAAAAGCCCTCTAAATACATTTTCATCTTATATTAACTTAAATCATCGTACATACATGAATACTGAAATAAATGAAATTTGCTTCTACTTTCCTGATACTAAACCCATTTTATTGTGAATAATACAATCATGTTGTTTTGGTTCGTATGCATGCACTAGCAGTTAGGCATTTAAAGAAGTTCTAATAGTGTTGCATTACACAGCCTTCCTGGAAACTCTGTGGAGCTATAAGCTTTTATAATTATGGGAATGTTACATTGTCTACTTTCATGTAATGATATGCATGATCCTCCATTTTCAAGATTTGCTTTTTTTTCCAAATGCAATTATAGACTTTGGGTTTATCCATGTCATACAATGTCACAACAATGCAAGTGGGACTTTCAAGGCAAGGGCAATAAAGCCCAGCAATTATCTAGAATATCAAAGCAATTTTTGCATTATTCATCATCAGATGGGCATTGACATGCACGCTGATTAGAACCAGTTGCATTAAATTATGCATTTCCCCTTCACAATAAAGAGAGACATTAAAAAAGCTGACTAATGATATACAGATAAGAGGACAAATTGCAAATCCATACCCACATTTTCAAATTTATAATGGTCTTTAAGAAAAAAAATGATGTAATTCACTGTCAAGTAACATGATAGAAGTATTGTGTTGTGTCTGGGAGATCTAGTAAATGTGACTTTGGATAAAGCAACTGTACATTAAGATGGTAATTCAAAGAAGGAGAATATTATTTCCTTGGATGGGGGTGTGACTGCCTTTGAGAAGGACAGAGAAATGAGCAATCACCAGTTTACAAAGACCCCCTACAATAGTGTTAGAGGCATATACCCAAAGGAGATCAGAGGTCATCTAGAATATCTACTGATTAAAACTGGAATTAGAAATTTAAAATTAAAATAAATAAATAAATAATGAGATCCTAAGGTTAATATTTAACCATATAAGCACAAAGAGAGTATGGCATGCTACCATTATTTCTTTAGCCAAAGTTTCTTAGAATCATTTTCTACTTTGATTGAATTGCATTGTTAGAGTCATACCCTGCTGTTTGTTCAGGAGCAAAGGCAGTGTACCTAGCACCCCACTTTTTTCTATTTTTCCCCAGAACAACAAATCTATGAGGTGGTTTAAGGTTGAGAAAGAGAATTGGCCCAAGATCACCTTATGAACTTCTGAGCTTGAGGTTGGCTTGAAATGGGTCTTCCTAGTACCAGTCCAATACCACTGCACCATACCAGCTTTTACTTTGTGATGCTAACCACAAAGTTTATATATCTTCCAAATCTGATCCAACAATTTTGGTTGTATAATGTATCTGACGACTGACTCAACTACAACTATTATATAAACCAGGACTATGCAACAAGTTGGATGGGCCTTCATTATCTCCTATTTTTCTGAGGTGAGAAACACACCTGCAAACCTGAAGGGCAAGCAGTAAAATAGGTTTAACCCAGCTGAAAAACAGAAAGAAAAATCCTCAACCATTGCTTCAATCACTGTGGCCCTCACTCACTCCAAGAATGTTCAGTGCATCTCTTTGTTCTCCCATAGTGTCCCATAAAGGTACACATGTCAACACGGCATTACCTTCTAAAGATATTTTCATAGCTGGAAATGATTATAGCACTACTTTCTCCCTGAATATTCATGCATTTTTTTTCCTAGTACAGATGCAAGCAGAAACCTATAAAAAGCAAGTTTACTCATGGCTGCTTGAATTAAGCCTCTTTATTTATGGTTTCTGACATAACTCTGAGTGTTTTGATTCAGTAGTCTGATTTACAGTTGGTTCAGTTAATAGTAGGATTTTGTAGCCAGAGCAGATGGTGGAAATCAAAAGAGATGGCAACTATGACCAAGCTATTCAGAACAGTGACAGCTCTTTAATACCTAATCAAATTTATCTCATGAGATGATAGCATTTTGCTTTTCCTTTCATGTTTCTGCTCTCTAATGAAAGAGAAGGAAGAGGGGAGTGAGCTAAACATAGAATTGTTTTCCCTTATTTTGTACTGCATTCAACAATTACTGTGTAGCAGTACTGATAGGTTTTCCTTTCATCCTTGAATTTTATGACTGGAAAATGAAATTATTACGAAACATGAAAATACTTACATCTGACTAGCAATACATACACACAGAAAAAGGAGCAAAGTTGCCATTTCCTTTATGTCTTGTATGTGGGCTTCCTATGGGCATCCAGTTGACTACTATGGGATCAAAATACTGAACAGAAATTAAGCTGTCTAAAGCAGTGTGTCCTCTTCTCTTCTCTTCTCTTCTCTTCTCTTCTCTTCTCTTCTCTTCTCTTCTCTTCTCTTCTCTTCTCTTCTCGTGTGTGTGTGTGTGTGTGTATGAGAAAGAGCCATTAAGAATCAATGAGCAAATTCTCATCACAAAAAAATTCACCAAGCACAGATTTGCTCAGTGTGTGCCTTTTAAGAGCTATAAAGGAAGTTTCTCTGATGTACATTTACAGCCTACTCAAGATTTTTTTTTTGCGGGGGGGGAGTACAATATAATTCCATACTGGGAAATGGAAGACTAAAATACATAAAAGCAAGGCAGCAGGTATCTAATAACTGGAAAGTCAGCATAATGCACAATTGCTTTTAATCCTCTTCCAAGTCATTTCAAATAAAATATTGTTCAAAATGTATCAACAAGCAAAGCAAAAAATGCAAACATTTTAATTATTGTTGTATTAAGAAACAATGACATATTTTCTTCTCTATAACAACTAAAATTAAATATCTTGTTAAATATACATATTAACCAAGTACATTTAGTTCTGTGAATCATCATGAGGACAACTGAAGAACAGGCCATTCTAATCAGTAGAAATGCTATCCCTGTACAAGTAGGGTAGCATATGTATGGATATAACTGATAAACTCTATTACCACTGGAACCAAATGATGGATAGCCCTGATGAGCTAAGGTATTGTTTATTTAATCATAAACTGTTAAATAAATGGCTATGGCTATGTTAACATACTTACCCAAACAAAACACATTATGGCTTAGCATAATGTGTGAAGCCACTCATTGTTGTTGAAGCATTTAACCCCCACTGCTTGCAATACATCATCATCATCATCATCATCATCATCATCATCATCATCATCATCATCATCTTCATCATCATCTAGATTTGTTGTAGCTGGCCCACTCCAAAAGACTCTGGGCAGCTTACAACATCCAATATACAATTTAAAACATTTAAAAACATAACCTCATAGCATGTCAGTCCAGACAAAAACAGCCATAATTAAACAGGCAGGACAGGGGCTCCACTAACACATTAATTCCAGGTTTTAAGTCTTCCAGAACTCTAAGAGAGTGGGCATGATTCCTATTTCCGGGGAGATACTACTCCACTCTGCCTGAATGTACCAGGTGGGCAGAAACTATTGGACAGAGGAAGTCCCACAGATAACCAGGCCTTATGCCATGAAGATCTCATAGAATAATAAGACATAGGCACAAACTAAGTTATAAGGGATTGTGAATATAGGTATACTAATTCCCACCTATTTTGTGCTTTAGCTGAAAAGTACCTCTGCCCAGAACAATAGGTAGCATTAGAAGATAGTGCTTTCGATTGCAATTACAGCAGAACTGTCTTTTGTGCATACACACATGCATGCATTCGGACTATGTGGGAAGATCCTCAATGTGGCCCACTAAACCTTCAAGAGCTATCATTTTGGAGGGATCCCCCTACATAGTTTGCAGAACCATGATTATTATTATTCTCCCTCTCCCTATCTATAGATTTCTTCATGTAAACATATCATCTGCATTCATAGAAAAAAATAAAAGTGCAACATAGTCCAACTATGTTGAAGTGACCTGTGTTAATTGTGGAGGTAAATTTGAAAACTGATTTCATAAAATATTTTACCCTAGTTTAATAACAGCCAAGCTGAAGTTAACGTTCCAAATTGCTAGATTTTCTGAAAATTAATCCCTGCCTTCCTTTCTTCCTACCTGCCTGCCTACCATATTTATCTATCTATATGGTCCTGTCCCTCATGATAGCTATTTCATCTGTCTCATGCCCACCTTTCTCTCCTTGGAAATTTTTGTCTTTCTCTTTCTTCTCTCTGGAATATAAAGGAACTTCACTATTTTCTCAAAAACTATTTTAATAGAAAGCACGACAGGCAAGAGAGGTTACAAAGAAGATAGGCTAGGAGCAAGGAAAAGAGAGTTGAAGAACCTTTCTGCTCCATTTAATCTAAAGGTGGACAGCTTGTGGCTTCCTTCCAAGGCTCTTTTTTGGAGCAGTCAGAAGCCCCTTTCTCTTTGACCAGCACTAACTGTGTCCTACCATTTCAAACAGATGAGAATTGTAGTGTAAAATAGCCATATCACATTTCACCATCGTCTTAATTTACTGATGCAGTCCACGGTGCAGGTGGAGAGTGAAACTGATGGAGTAGGTAGTGTGATGGAATGTCTAGTAGGCCCTGAGAACATCAGGGAAAAATGAGTTAATGCCTCATAGGTTGGTGTCACTATGCTTGGTTCTAAACAGCTGGAACTTTTCATAACATGAGTTCAAAATTATAGTCATTATGCCATCATCAAAGGAAACTGTACTTTAGCTATTGTATTTCATTAAAAGTTTTGCATAGTTTTTCAAAGAAGCATTCCAAAAAGTAATCTTAACATCTCAAAACCATCAATCTGGCTTTGCTATAAGTGCCAACAACCTCCAGAAAATCTATAAGTAATGATACTGATTATGTATATCTCTCTGGGTGTATCAGAAGTCTTTACATTTTGGCATTTTGAAAATCAATGCATGATGTTTGCAGCTAAGCATACAATGACCAGAATTTAGGATCAGCTTCCAGATAGTGACAATCATATGTAAAATTACACCAAAAGATTGTACAGGTAGTCCTTGCTTAATAATTGTTCATTTAGTGACCATTCAAAGTTACGATGGCGCTAAAAAAACCTACTTATGACCAGTGCCCAAAATTATGATCATTGCAGCACCTTGTGGTCACATGATCATGATCCAGGTGCTTGTCAACCAGCTCTCATTTACAATGGTTGCAGCATCCCGAAGTCACGTGATTGCCATTTGTGACTTTCCCAGCCGGCTTCCAGCAAGCAAAGTCAATTAGGAACCACGTGATTCGCTTAACAACTACATGATTCGCTTAACAACCGCTGCAAAAAGGTTGTAAAATCGGGTCTGGTCATGTGATGATTCGCTTAATGATGATTCGCATGACATCACTTAGCGACCTAAATTCCAGTCCCAATTGTGGTTGTTAAGGAAGTACTACCTGTAATGTTGATGAAGATTCTCAGTCATCCAGGTAGAATTATCTGGAGGTTGAGTCATGGCAACTGGATTTCTTTTCTTTTGGCTTGATATGTTTTGCTGAGAAACTGCTTGGACAAGCAGTGAAACATAGCAAACCAAAAGAAAAGAAATCCAGTTGCCATGACTCAACCTCCAGATACTACCTGTAATATTCTGACTGACACTGACTTGTATGCATTTGCATCTCCTTTATGAGACAGTTAATCGTGCTTCAAATTTTGATCAAATAACTGTCCAGAGTTACTTCCTTGTGAGATGGGCAGTGACCAAATTTGAAATATAATTAAATAAATAAAAATAAATAAATAAATACATGTCTATACAAATCATTTTGTTTATCTTCCTAAAAGCTAATAGTAGGTACAATCTTGCTGCTGCTGTTCATATTTGTGGTAAAATCCCCACGGCTCTATTATCTGTTCTTTTTAATAGTTTATCTTTTATATGATCCACAGTTTATCCGGTCCTTTGTACTTGATCTACTGTGCTATTTACTGCTTAGCTATTCTTTTATAGCTTATGTATTGTACTATCTATTGCATTTTTGGTTCATCACTCTGTGATCTTACAACTGCCAGAAAGATTTCTAAAACAAATGTCTAACATCATGAACTAAAATGGTTTTTATCAGAGCAGCATAGCTCCTCTACATCAAAGATTAACTGTGAGAACCCAATTATTGTTCTATTACAGAATTCTGGCACATGACCAAAATCTGATTTTCTACTTTTCAGTGATGCTTTCCAGCCATTGCAAATCTTGCTAATAGATATCACTGAATACATTTGCCAAGAAGGAACTGAACAGTCTATCCTTGGAATACATTTAGAAAACAGTTTGGTAACCAAAAAATATGTATATTTATTGATGGAAATATAACTATTTCCAGATTTCTAATTATTCATCAAAGCTTTAGGAGCTGTATGAACAAACTGGGTAATTTTTCACTGGACCTGAGAAACAGTTGTAGCTTACAGGTAAAGGCAATCTAGTTTCATCTCCTGGTAGCTCCAAGTAGCTCTGTTAAAGCTTCCTATCCTGGAGCTACTGTTTTTAAAGACAATTTAAACCGGGATGGACCAATGGCCTAACTCAAGCTGTCTTGTTTACTTATATCTTAGGTAGCTGTAAGCACTTTACTAAATAATGGCCCATTATAACATCATAGGTAACCAATCTTTCCAACCAGCATGTCACATTACCTTTTCAAGCAAGTGGCAGATGGAAAACAAACACAGGTAATGCTAAAAGGTTTGCATACATTATACTTAATGCTTATATATTCCTATTACAAAAGCCAGAAAAGGGAGTGCAGAGAGTGAGAAAACTGACAGTTACAACTGTCAGGGTTGCTACAGGTTCATTTAAAGAGCTGTATACTCCTGAGTATAGAGCAGAAATCCCATTACTGGATGCATGGAAGTCATCATTCAGATTAAGCATCCTGAAAATTATATCTAAACTGACATGTCCAGAGCAATATATCCAACATTATTTTATAATATTTTATCTTACCTTAAAGTGATAATTAAGCATGCTACTTGCTATTTTTCTTGAACCTTCCAAAACATGTTTTAGGGTCTAATTTACTCATTATCAGTGAATAAGACATTATCCTTATTCTGAATTTAGAAGTGGCATTTTCTAATTAAAAGGTTTGAAATGGAGCAATGACCTATCTCATTTTTGTTCAGAAGGAAGAGTAGGCATGTACTAGGGGCTAGCAGCCACAATAAAAACAAAAACA
This sequence comes from Python bivittatus, assembly GCF_059951505.1. Taxonomy (NCBI): domain Eukaryota; kingdom Metazoa; phylum Chordata; class Lepidosauria; order Squamata; family Pythonidae; genus Python; species Python bivittatus. The sequence goes on from NW_028277035.1 coordinate 73,219,960, forward strand.
GGCCTTCTTTAGTATGTCATTACTATTCTTCCTCATACCAGAGAAGTAAAATATTGAATATTGTAAGTACCCTGCATGTCCATCACCAAATTATATTGTTTCACATGTAAAGATGTAGTTCCTAGGTGTCAAAAACAACTTGATGGCACATAATCAATCAGTCATGTAAAGAGTCCCAATAGAAGAGAATATATGTAGCTCAGAGTTGAACTGGGGAGTCCTTGGTGCTCTCTGAGCTTGGTTGTTTGATTGCAGACATTTCATTACCTGACTAGGTAACATCATTAGTGCTAGTGTGGGTGTGGCTTTCTCCTTGGCAGTTCCTTGATTACGGTATTGTTTCCAGGAAGCTCCAGAGGGAGCAAACCCCACACTCACTAGCAGTGGTGATGTTACCTAGTTGGGTAATGAAATGTATGCAAGCAAACAACCAAACTCAGAGAGCACCAAGGACTCCACATTTAAAGAGTGTACAATTCCTTTATGGTGGATTGTTGAGCAGAACCGCAATAGGGCCTCCAATCAGGCTGGACCCCAAACAGTTTATTCTAAGAAATCTACCCCCTCCAGGAAATTAGTGAAAGAAAGTGCTTTACTGGTAATTCCTTAAATCCTCTGGCAAACATCCCAAAGTTCCCTCCCAGTGACCTCAGTGGGCCTTAAACTGCTTAATTTCCACAGTGTAGTACAGTTCAGCAAGTAGACAGTGTGCTGTGCTTATCAAATCTAGTCTTGATGTAATTTTAGCTTATTTAAATCCTTTTGCTGTCTAAGGCTAGTGACTGGACTTTGACGTTTATAGATCAGGCTTTGTGGGCTATTTCTATGAAAGGCTATGATTGATGATGTTTACTACATAATCCGTTAGTAACCGCAGCCTATGTCTGCTCGGTAGAGCACTATTTATTTTAAATTTCTTAAATGCACCACATTTCTCTTTCTGGGTTTTTTAAGGCTACAGAGAAATACTTGATTCAAATCACGCTCTTTGCTCCATAAAAAATATTTTTGATTTTAGAAGAGGCACAGATATGAACAAATGCTCTCTAAAATTCCTTCTGCCTCACCCCCACTTCCTATTAATCTGACCTGCTTTCTGTTTCCTTGGGGCAAAAAGACATTACACTGAGGTTATGTAATTTTCCTCCTTCCATATATTTCCCCCCCCCCTCTCCCTCTCTGGTGATTTGTGTAGCTGCATTGCATATTCACTCTAATTTTAAGTCATCTTTTTAAACATTTGCACATAGTAGTCTGCAGTCATGCTTATTTCATCATGAAAATAGGACTTCAAATTATAATTTACTGAAAATAACACACCACCTTTGATGGAATTATATCCCTCTATAGCTTTATTTATTTATTTGTTTGTTTGTTTGTTTATTTAAACAAACTGTTGGATGGCATATTTCACTGCCATCCTCTTAAGTGTTTCATTTAGCCAGACTAAAGAAAACTAGCTTTGTTATCTAGTTCATTTAGCTCCTTTTTTTTCTTTATCAAATCTTTATCTATTCAGCAAGAATGTGGAAATAGGTATAAGACAAATGACATACTTAAGTACATTGATAATAATGAGTATATCCATCAAGACAATTGCTGTTATTAATATTAATTAATAAAGAAAATTATTGTATCCAAAGAAATATCATAGGGAAATTGATTTTACATGGAGCACTGGAGGCCTGATGGCCTTAAATATCAGTGATGCAAAAAAGGGATCATTTTATCTCAAGGTTATCAATTCAAATGCAGCTACGGTTAATAAGAAGAGAAAATCAGCTTGGAATGGATTTTGACTTTGTGATCCCATTTGCTTATGTCAGCAAATGAACCTCACAAAGATGTCTCCTTTATTATTAGCTCTTGTAGGGACATGAACCAAGTGTTGTTCCCTCATTTCACATTTTTATTTCCCCCTGAATTTCCTCACACGATATTTAACATCAAGGAAACCCTTATCAAAACCTCATAGTGGGAAAGAGCAGTATCAACTGCATAAAACAGATCTAAAAGATTCTGTGAAAGACTTGAGGAAATATTATCTTGTTTCTGGATAATTTCACAGGGAGGATACCCTTTGGGGACTGCCTCCACCTCTCTTTTCTCCTCTCTGCCATGGACCATTTGCTCTCCCTCCAGGAAAAATGGAGAAGTACGTAGGCAGCACAATTCTTTGACAGAGTGAAGTACTGCCAGACGAACCCAACAGGCCATGACAAAAGAAGCAGCAACAGAATCAGACAGCTTTGAAAACAACAGACCAGACCAGAGGTGGGCTTCACCAGGTGCCCAAAATATTAAATAGAAGTAATTAGTTGACATTAAAGTATTTCTCCCCATGAAAAGATTATCCTCCAGAGATATTCCACATTCAGAATTTTACTAATGAAAAAGTACTTCCCCAGCATGCCTGTCAGATACCTGCCTAACCCCAGAAGTTGAGATTACCTGGAAAATGTGTGTTGATCTGGTCAGGTTTTCTCCCTTTCTTTAATATATGTTATTACCCAGTAATGGGATTCTCATACTTTACCACCTCTGTTTTGAATGCACATTGTAATTATTCCAGCTGTATTTGTTACACTTTGTGTTGTAAATAACTTTTATAATCCTTCTAAGTGAATGAAAACTATGAAAATGTAACCTTTGATTAGGTTATTCTAGTCCAGTGCTTCTCAAAGTGTGGTCTGGGGACCCCTGGAAATCCTGGGAACCTTTCAGGCAGTCCGTGAAGTCAAATAAGCAAGTATTTTAAAAATTATCAGTTTTAATTTCTAATACAGTAAATATTGAAAAATATAACTCATATAAACCAAAGCTCTATAGAGTCCTCAATCATTTTTAAAAGTTTAAAGGGTCCTGAGGCCAAAATGTTTGAGAACTGCTGTTCTAGTCAATAACTAGATGTTTAAGGGAAAAAAACAAGATGGTGAATTTTCAATTTTGAGTTAATCCACTTCAAATACCCCTATCATATCAGTGATGCTAGGCAATTAAGGATCATTAGCAGCTAGCACAGTAATGGCGAACCTATGACATGTCTGTCAAAGATGACACACCACAAAGTGTTGGGTGACATGCCAGCATTCATCAAAACCCGATAACAACTATTCTCCCTGTTTGAGTTACCAAAGAACTGAGTTTGTTTTACTTGTATTTTGTTTTTGTAATTATTTGATGTTTCTTTATATAATACACAGTACCACACATGATTGGGCTGTATTTTTAAAAAATTAATGAAAATGTAAAGAATTGTTTCTCTTTTGTTTGGGGGGGTGTGTGTGAGAGAGAGAGAGAGACATGCTAGCAGTCAAGTTAGGCATTTTCCAAATTTTTTATGCAACGAGCCCAAAAGGTTTGCCATCACTGAGCTTGCATTTCCTCAATCCTTTCTGAAAAATCTATGATCCATTATTAAAATAGGTGGATTGATTTCTAATTTGAAGAGGACATTTATGAAACTACAGCTGAGTTTCAATATGTGATGTAATAGTTGCAAGTCCAAGGTGGTGCCTATGGCTTGCTGTCTCTATTTGTTGTTTGTATATTTATGAGGTTATCAAAGCAGAGTTACAATCAGGACAGGCCCATTTCTGCCAGTTCTGATTTTTCAAAGTTTCTCATTTTTCTGACTTTATATGAAACCTTTTCTATATTAGTTTGCAAATTTGGAGGGACAATCTTTTGGTTGAAAATATGCATGCATCTTGTGCACATTTTTTGCAATATTCATATATTTTTATTTATTATTTCAATTTATATAGTCACACATTTCATATATATGACTCTGGGTGGCTTACAAGCAGGTAAAACAATGTAAAACAACCAAACAATACAAAAATACAGAAGCATATAAAAATAATTTTAAAAAATCATAAAATTCACATCTGATGTAATCACATTTATCAGTAATATTCAGTCCAGCTCCTGTGCCAGCTCTACCACATTCCTCATGCCTATTGGCAGAACCATTTTTCAGGGTCTTTCAAAAAGCCAGCAGGGTGGGGGCCAACCTAATCTCTGGGGAAATGATATTCAGCAGGGTGGGCACCACTGGATATTCATTTCTCTTGACATACACTTTTGGCCAGCATATTTCCCCCCCAACAAGCATTTTATGGGCATTTCCTCCTATCTGCATTAGGGCATAATCAGTTCCAATAACAAATTGTTATGGTCACATAACAGACTGGGCTCAGCATTGGCATTCTCCACAACTCTGTCCTTGTCCCTTCTCATCACGGAATCTATGGTGTTTCTGGCCAGGCTGGACATTTGCCAGCTTGCAGCTATTCCCTGTAGCCTTTGAATACAGGAGCTGGGGCAGTTTCTTGGAGATCAGAGATGCTGATGCAGCTGGAGCACTATCCCATCTGACAAATAAATGTCATCCTGTAGGTTTTTTGAGGGGCTTTTGGCAGGCAGCAGAACATTCCCAGGAATGGTGGCAGGAAGAAGCATGGAGCACAAAGGGTTGGGGTTGGGCCTCCCTTCAGTTTACAATTCAGCCACGCTATGAAAGCAAGTCTTTTTTTTTTTTTTTAATGCTCTAGCTGCTAGTGGTGCCCTGTGGGTCACAGGATGGGCTATCTACAATCCTTTTCTTGTAGAAGGCCCACCACAGCCAACTTTTCTTGCATGGGACATATAACTGCCCAGGGTAAGAAAATTCTTTTCAGGCTAGCATCCCAAAGTTCTGGAGTAATTCATGCAGAATAAAGAAAGAGACTGCTTCCTGAATCCTAGAAAATGGCAACTGATTTGCACAAAACTGGATCTAATTTGCATTATTATTATTATTATTATTATTATTATTATTATTATTATTATTATTATTGGTGAATGTTTTTTCAAATTGCCAACTGCTTCCAAATTTTAAAAAGTATAGGTATAAATGCCTAGAGTCATATACTGAGATGGGCCCCTATATAAATTCAATAAAATAAATAAATAAATAAATAAATAAATAAATGCATTTCGATTTATGGACTCATACAAAAGTGACTCCTTGGTTGAATCTGCATAAAGAATGCAGATATGAAGTTGTTCATAATTCGACTCGTAAATTAGAGATTCTACCCTTCCATTGCTACAGAAGGCCTAAGTCAGTTGATTGGGTCTGGAGAAATACATGATCTGAAGATATGGTACAAGTTCAGCTAATGTTATAACTTCTGTCAAAATAATCTCCTGCTTAAAGTAAGATTAAGTCTCTTGCTTTTTGTCTCTTTAGTTCCCTGGAGAATCTTCAAGACATGTAGAAATTCAGCATAGGTAGCTTTTTTGTCATGGAAATACAGTGATAGGGAAGACTGTATGACTGTATTAAAAGCGAACACTTCAATCAGCAAAAAAGCACAGCAGACTTTTAACAACCATGGATATTACTGAAATAATAAAATTGCACCAAAATTAAATATGGAAAAGGTTTACTTATGTAGTATCACATTTTAAAAGAATATAGATCAGACAATGTATTGTCAATTATTAACCAAGCACAAAGAACACTGTTGGTAAAATGTTCTCAGCTACTGTATGGATTGTTAAGTTATAGTATTACTGTAACTCTGGTTTCTCTTCAGTTTGTATACTAAAGTTATAATTATTAAGTTAACCACTGAATTTAACTTGTCTGTGATGAAATTTACTTTGAAAATATCTGTTAAATTGCCCTCAGAGGCATCTCTTATCCTTACAATTTGTTGAATTCTGGTCCCTGAACTTTTCCACCTGGAATATTCACTTCAGAAATGTATCCTTTATATTTTCATTTCTGTTTTTCCATGAGCTCTCAAGGTACAAAAGGAGCATCCATAGACATCTTCAGTCCAGTGTAGTGCTGTTCCTCCTATTCACAGGGGTAATTTCAAAAGACCTGTATGTAGGAATGGGCTTAATGCAGTGATATGTAGAGAAATGTGTTAAAAATATTGCTCTGTTTAAATAGATATATAAATACACTTATACTGAGGGTGATGGGCTGGGTCTCACAAATGTATATGAAAGAGTGGGTATGGAAAGTTACCAGAATACTATGTGTACATGTCAGAATTGTCAGGAAAATATGGGGAAAGAATTGATCAATGAGTAATATTGAAACCAGCCTAGGCAAGCATTAAGGAAAGGAAATAGCACTTGCAGTAAAGTCTCAAGAGGATGTGGGTCGTACAGTAGGTGTCTGACTATGGATAAAAGTCACTGTACTTTGAGACCATCTATGACCCTAGTGTAACCAAAAGCTACTTAGCATAGTAAAAAGCACACCCCTAAGGTGGAGATTTTAGAAAACAGAACATGCTAATGGCTGGTGTGGGTCTTCCGGGCTGTGTGGCCGTGTTCTGGAAGTTTTGTTTCCTAACGTTTCGCCAGCACCTGTGACTGGCATCTTCAGAGTGCAGGGGCACAGAGAGAACTGCTCCTGTCTGTGCTCCTGCACTCTGAAGATGCCGGTCACAGGTGCTGGCGAAACGTTAGGAAACAAAACTTCCAGAACACGGCCACACAGCCCGGAAGACCCACACCAGCCATCGTATGCTGGCCATGAAAGCCTTCGACATGCTAACCTTATTATGAGATGTTAGTATGTAACATGGAATCAAGTCTGTCTGCACAACAGTGTAACCAATCATGTTTTTATATGCCTACTTCCCTATTTCTGAAAAGTATAAGGATTGATGTAACACTTTGCTCAAGGCTCCCACCTTTGCTTGGGACCCTCAGTTTGCTGAAGTGCTTCAATAAATGAGTAACTAGGTTTCTCTGCCTTGTGCCTTACTGGGAGACAGCACCGGGTTGAACAATCTAGCCGATTTACGGCCAACAATACAGAAGCCCATCTAATGTAATGGTTAAGATTCTGGACTAGGAATGGAGACACCCAGATTGTAGCCCTCCCTCAGGCATGGTAACCAGCTGGGTGACCTTAGCCAGTCATTCTCTTTTAGTCATAGATTGGGAAGTTGAAAAACAAAACTCTTTCAACCTGCACTAGACTAGAGCAATAGTCCATTACCTTCCATAAAGAGGCTTCATTCTGCAGTGGATTTATTTAGGCTGATAACACTTATGCAAGGAAGTTACATGTTGAATTTCAAATGTCTAATAACATATTGCCCACTTAGTAACTTCCATATATTTCTCAGATCTACAGCTAGGATAGATTACCATTCACTTACATTTGCCTTATAGCTACCTGCTTCCAGGCTAGATACAAACTATGGATTCTGGATGGAGCTGAACGTGGTTTAAAAAACTGAATGCTGCAGTGTGTATATTCATGCAGGATGTTACCCTGTCTTTGGTTTTTGATCAAAGAAAACACAAAAGTGGCACACATACACAGACACATACACAATGCGTAAAAATGGGTGTGTTTGTTAAATGTAAAGATGAGAACTGTACTTGCTAAGTGGTCATAAGCACTGCTGACTGATTATTGGGAGACAAGGAAAACAGAATGAGGAAATAGAATGAAGCATTCCAGAAGAAAGCCTAGCTGGCTGGAATCCTAAATAGAGTATCTCCATACTGTAATAATGTATTATAGGTCCCCTCTGCATGCACCTAAATAAGAAATATTCTTATCTGAGCAAGCATGCCATTCAGAATTAGCAGTTCCAGTTCTAATCATCAGGGTGAATCAAGGAATGAGGATTATTTAATATGAAAACATCACTGCTCAGTTCTAGCAATTCTATTCCCCCCTCTCCTCCCCAAAGCTTTGCCTATGAATTGCAGGCAAAAAGAACCCAGCCCCCTTTCCAGGCAACTTAGAGAATGGAATAATACCTTGCTGACATGTGTCTTACATTTTAGATGCCAGCACAGATTTTAGCATGGATTTTGAAGCTTAGCCACGACTGAAATTAGATGACATGGTTCTCACCACAATAGGGTTCTGACTGTATAATGAACCTTCCTTGAGCCTCTGTTATATTTCACTAGGAAGCTGAGAATATAGGAAGATTCTCTTTGGTATTTCAATATAACTGCTGCTTTGAGCTGCTGAACAAAAGGGATATAAAACAAACAAGCAAACAACTCTGCATATTTGAAAAAGCACTGGGAAGACAGCAGAAATCTGTGATAGCAACACTGATTTATAAAGTGATATATAACTAAGCATGTTCATACATTACTATTATTATTATTATTATTATTATTATTATTATTAATTACTACCACCATTCAATATATATTCCATCTTTTTGCTTTTATAAGCACTCATGATGGCTTACAAAATACAAAATGTATACAGCAGTAAATTCAGTACAATGAAAATCAAATGAAAATCAGTATCATTAAAATAATTGAGAATTTACAGTATCAAGGAAAAGTACTTTACATGGATGAACCATTGAAATTAAAGTGACTAATTTGTGACTTAGATGGACTAAATTAAAATGACTTAGATGGACTATTGGGAAAAGAATGAAATTGGAAATGTAAATCAGCTTGGCCCAAGTAATTTATAGTATAATCCTGTACATGACTACTTAAATAAGATGTATTTATTCCTAAGTAAATGTGTATAAACTTGTAGGCTTAAGGCCCTTCCATATCACAACTGTCCACTTTCCAATTCCTCCAAAATAGTTCAAAGCTGACCCGTGATTATTTTCTCTTCTGCCAACCTCAGACTGTTGAGAACATGCAGAAATCACCATGATCTAATCATTGCTCATTTCCAGGTAATCAGTAAGAGAGCATAACCATTGTTCAATCAATTTCTTGACCACCTCAGATCACAGAGTACCAAAAATCCCCTTATCCCTACTCCAAGAAAAAGGTCAAGTAAATTCACTTGTTAATGACAGGAGCCATATTAAAACATTGCTACCAATAGAAATACTGAATTCTACAAAATCTGCAGAGTGCAGTGTTGGGGGCAAGGGGGAAACTAGCTTTGCTTCAGAGTTTTAAAGAAACCCAATTTGGGTTCTCATCTCACAACCAACTGACACCCTGTGATTGCACAAGTCACAAGCTGATTTTGAATTATAATAAAAGTATCACATGGAGGTACCTTCCTGAGCCCAAAAGAAGAGACTCCTTGCCAAGATCCTTGATCATTCTGACAGAAATTAGCTTTCCTTGGACACTATGGGGGTTGTTCAGATATTTGTGCATTATCTTGTGTTCAATGTTCTCTTGCTTAGCTGTTCCTAACTGCAACTGGCATACATTATGCTATGTCCATCCAGATTCTTCAGTATATGATGCTAAAGGTAGAGCTAGAATCAGGTGGTACACAAAAATGCAGATCATCAGTCATCAAGGACATATTCATAGAAAAATATTCATTGAAGTTCCATTTTTCAGGGTTGAATACATCTGCCTAAAGTACTCCTGACGTGCATTGTTAATTTATTATTATTGTTATTATGATCTATATGAAGGTCAAGGAAGCTCTATCCAAGATCAGCTAAATTTTAATTAGCTGACCCTGTCACCAAGGCCACATGTTTAACCTTTTTTTTTCTTAGTACACAAAGCAAATATGGATATCTCACATCACTTGCAACTCCAATATGAGTTATGCTTGGTGTAATTTTTCAGAGCACATTTGGATGTCACAACTTAAAATACCATCATCAAATATTTGCTGAAATGTATCTCACACACATTACAAAGGAATGAAAGAGGAGTATGAAAACCAAGCAGAGATTTCTGAAAATCCATTTTACTGCAGGGAGCAATTTATAGATCACTGCACTAGTATTAATAGAAATCAAGCCTTTTCTAACAAAAGGCTGCAAGTTTAACAATGCGCTACTTAGCTTTATAACACATTTGATTTACATGGCCAGGGAAGGAATCTTAATATGAATGGTTGTTCCAGGGTTCAAGCTCTGGTCACGCAAAGTGTGGGTCACTTAAAAGGTTTGAGCAATTGGAATTCATTTAGCTACTCTGAAGAATTTGCATATAAAACACAAGAAGGGAAAGTGAACAAGCTGATTGGGAGAACAAAATATTTTCCAAACTGAATGAACTGGGTAGGGGCAAAATTAGTTTGTGTAGAAAACAAAGCTATATTCATAGACATAAACATACACATGCACATATACCAATATATTGTAGACCATTTCACTCAAAGTTGCATTCAGATTATTATTCCTTTTCAGTGCTTGGAATATGAGACTATTTTCCTAGTTTTGATAAGATTATCTTATAAAAATCCTCCAGTGACTACTATGTTGCTATTGTAAACATAGGAATATAAAAAATCCCTGATGTAATACAGAAAGGTCTTGTCTCCAACAGTGCCCGCTCCATAGTTCTTCTCCATTAAATTATACTCAGTGGCATATTGAAAATTCAATTCAGCTATAACAGATTAACATCATTGTGGATGTATCTAATTCACTTTATAAAGGCATCTCACCCAATGACCATATTATATATTGTGGATTTCCTAAGTAAATTAGCAACAAAACTCCTAAGTGTACAATAATTTTTGCACAGTTTAACTCAGTAATCCTTACAGAGCTCTAAAAGTTAATTAAATTAATGAAGATAGCAGGCCTAAAATAGAGAGTTCTGACTTTTTAAATTCTTTCCAAAGAATCCATTAATGACACTACGTTAAGGGTCTATACGATTGGTTTGTACATTCTGACAAGGAATGGCCCCCTACATTCCCAAGGTTTTCAGAATCCAGAATTTTTCACAGTGCTAATTTCTGACATTCTTGGGACACATGGTATTGAATCAAGGATCAATATCCTTTGAGACCAAGCTTGTACTTCATCAAGAACCTTCCCCTTTGTTAGCCAAAGAGAAATGTGAACCATAGCTCACTTCCAGTATTGCTCAATGTAATTGACTTATTCCCAAATGCAATAAAATTGCAAATTACTAGCTTTGAAAACCCAAACCAGCACCAGGTAAAAAAATCAGATTGAAAGTAAACTTAACATCTTAAAAAGCTAGCTGAAATGGGACAGTGACCCTCATCTGGGACCTAACAGATATAAAGGCAGTCTGGATAGAAAATTACTAGTAATTTAATTTATTATTGTTGTATTTTTATTCCCAGAGAAAGGTGGTCCTGTATTTTCTACTTCAAGTATTGAAAATAAACAGCCTTGGCTACAATTTACACTGAAATTGAAATCAGGGAGTGGGGTATATGATGTTTCACTCTAGGCAACAACAAAAATCTTATAAATTTTATTTCTTATTTATTCCAACTATATCCCTCTTTCTGTTCAAATTAGAACTGTATTCAAGGTGACTTACAGTAATTACAGTACAGAACACAAAGTTTAAAACTAAAAATTAAAGTCACTATTAACATTAATTCACAATGAACAATTAAAAGCCTGGCAAAAGTATATGTAAACAAACTTCCTAAATGATGAGAGAGTGGGATGGGTAAAACAGAACTCTCAAGGGAATAGATTCTACAGCCTGAAAATTACGTAGGAGAAGGTCTTTTCCTTTGTGTCAGAAAGACAAATCTCAAGTACCTGATCTGCAAAATTTAAGAGGCAGACAGGGGAGGTAGTCCTATAGATAGTCTTGTTCTAAGCCCTTAGGGCATTATGCCTAGAAATCAAATAGCAATTTCTGTATTTTGGACTGGTTGTCTGCCTCATCCTGCACTAATTTGAACTTCTCAATATTTTTTTAAGGTTAACCCCACATTTGTATAGTACAGTAATCCAGTAATGACTAAATTGTGAGGGTGGCATATGATTTTTAGTGGCCTGGTATGACTGCTGTTCTGCTGGTGTGAGTCAGCAAATGGAGTGAGAAAAAGGGAAAAGAGTCTCAGTTCTGGTCTTGAGGGGCAGCTGTGCTGCACCAGGCTGATGAGCTGACCTGGCTGCTAGCCAGGGCTGTTGTAGGGAGATGTAGAGACTGTAGTCCCAGCCTCATATATAGGTGTTGGGGACTAGAGCTCTTGTGGGGGACACCACCTCCCCAGTTGCTGCTGGTCTGACTAAAAATTGAAAAGAGAGAGAGAGGAGAAAAGGAGAGGAGAGAAAAAGACTATGTGAAATGGAGGGGCTGGAGAGAAAAGTTGGAGAGTGAAGTTATATGAGTGTGCAGAGCAGTTGGTGGTTCCTGGTCAGGGAGGGAGAAGAAAGGTCTATAGGTGGCTCCCTGGAAGAATGGAAGTGAAGACCCAGAGAGAGCACATCTTCACCCAAGACTCAAGATAGGAAGGAGGGACCCGGCTGGTTGCAGATGGCATCTTCTTGCAAGAGCCAAGAGGGGAAGGAAATATATCAGTTTAGGAAATATTTATGTAGGAAATATTTAAATATCCCAATTGCTTCCTTATAATTAGTCAGATTAATTAATTAGGATGGCAACAAGCAACAGTACTGGGCATGCTAATGGAATCCTGTAGATATCACAAGGGTTGGACCATAGTGTCATCTTGAATTGGCCCTAATGGAAAGAACAGATCAACTACAAAGAAATGCCTCCAAGGTCCAGAAGCATACTGTGCCAAATGGTATAAAAAAGTACCATGAGGCCTAGAATTATACTTCCTCATTTCAGTTTTCAGTATAGGCCATCCACCTAGATGGCCAACCCAGTCTCAATATCAAATCACAGTGGAAAACCTGATTGAAATGGGTCTTGATAATCAGATGCATCTATAGATGTGAGATCAACCCTTTTTCAGTCACCCTTTTTCAGTAAATGAATATTTGAGGCTGGTCTACAATTATTACAGAACTCCTGGGTTATTCAGTATATGTGGTGAGGAAAACACATACCATCCAGAAATTGTCATTGATCACTATGGGCTATTCCAGCCCTGGCCAGTTGAATCAGCTGGGAGGGGCCTGGGGCAAACAGGAAGAGCTCTCATCTCTCTCTATATCTTTTCACATTCTCAAAATCTATAAGATTAAAGGAATTAAAATGAGAGCTGCTAAGCTTATATTCCAATACTGGAATCCAAGTGAGGTAGAGCTAATCAGCTTTAGGCATGACAAATAATGTAAATGGTTTTTATCAAGCCACCAAATGTTGCAGTTTCCCTTTCCCAATAACTTGTTGAAGAAAGTGCTACGCCATTCAGAAATCAATGCCAACCTATTTTGGGTGGATGTAGCAAAGCAAGCCCTCTTGGGTTGGATCTAGATTTAATCATGCTTGGAAGACACCCATGAAATCAATGAAACAAATTAGCCATGACTAATTAAATTCTTTTAATTTGGGGCTGTCTCCTCTAAACATGGCTAAATTCAGATCCTGCCCAATCTCTGGCAAATCTCTTAAAGCAGAGGATGCCACAACTGGGTTAGAACTAGTGAAAAGGTCAGAAATAATTGAATTATCCTTCCCTAGTACCAGGTAATTGTATGGAAGGTTAGAATAGTAACTCGTGCAGAGATGCAAAATAAATGCCTTTTCTTTGGGATGATCATTTAAATTCCATAGAGTTTTTAATTATTGCATTAATGGTTTTTGTTTTTTGTTTTTTTAAAAAAGCTGGCAGGTGGGTAATTATTTCAGAGGACAATAATGTTCCCCAGCAACTTCTTCAGGGACTGAAGTTAGCAAAATAAAGTTCAGACACATAAAGAACAGTCATTTGGGGCTTGAATTATTTTACAGCTATTGTTTGCATTAGCAATGGTTGGAAAATGAAATATGCAATGAATAGCATCTGAAACGCAACTTGCAGCATAAGTAACCTGCAGGGATTTAACACTTTTCATTCTTGTTAGTGAACAAGAATTAAACACTGGCAATCGTAGACTTTGCATATCATCTCATATTATGTCAATATTCTCAGTGTACTTTCAAAAGCAAGAAAGAGAGAGAAATGATGAATAGGACCATTTTCTAATTGGTGCTTTCATCGTAAAACAGTCAGGACAAGTTAGCAAGTATTGTGGAAAAAGTATGCGAAAAACCAACCCAAACTCAAACAAAAACCTAGCATTAAACTCAGATAAATAATTTGGTGGTGTCACACCCATACTTACATTTAGTTTTTGGCAATGTCATCAACATGACAAAACCTTTGTATGTAATGGCACTTTAACATGAAATGAAGCTTTTTGAGAAATCTTTAATTCAATGCTTCCAGTTAACTATCTTAAATGTTGAAAATAATGGAAATATCACTCAATGCTTTGATATGGCAACCATCACATGATTCTTTCCATTAATCCCACCATCTGAAGCACAGCTGATTTTGCTACCAATTTTCCTCTGGAAGCAAATCCAGGGGTTCTATTTTTTTTAGGAATCCATGGTGGAATGAACACTATAAACAAAGTAAGGGTAGCATTTGTCCTTCTCTTTAAAACATGAAAGGTACGAGATGATCAATAGCTTTCATTAATCTTTGAAAAACTCAACATGTGTTCTTTGCAGTGAATCCTCTTTTCTTCTCCAGAGCTTATAACAAAATGAAAATGGAAATAATGGCAAAGAATTTTGCAGAGAGCTCAGGGCTGCTAGATGTTCATTAGACTGTTCATGGTTCATTCAGCAACTTTCTAGATTTTTTTGAAAAGTGCAATCCCCACCTGCCTCTGTCCAGTCTGAAAAATATTTACTAACAACAACAATATTATATATGCTGGCCCTGAAAACACCCATGCCAATTTTCAATGATTTGTGCTTGTCCTATTTGTGCTGTTTAATGAAGAACCAAAATCAAGTTTGAAATGGTCAGTATAACTGATATTGGCTCTTAATTGTATTTACTTTTAGCCTGAAAGATTTTACATGGGTCTGGGACAGAGATAGTATTAGTTGCTCTAGATGATGACCTATGATGATTTATATGGAGGAACTATACTCCTCCTGGTCCTATTAAACTTCTTAGCGGACTTTGGCACCATTGATCATGTTATCATCCTGGATCACTTGCAAAGTTGAAAATTAGGGGCACAGATTTATTTATTTACATAGTTACACTTAAAATACTTATATGACCACCCATCTTATATGACATAACTCTGGGCAGCTCACAACAATAATAAAAACTAAAAAACAGTAAAACTAAAATCTGGCACCTCAACCAACATTCTCCAATATAATGGCAATGCAATCCCTGAGCCCCAGCCTCACCCTGTGCCAATGCTTGGGGCAAGAGCCAGCAATTTAGGGCCTTCCAGAAGGCTAGGAGGGTAGGGGCCTGCCAGATTTCAGAAGGAAAGGCAGAGGCTGCTATGGAGAAGGAATGCTTCCTACCTCCCACTAGATAGCAACATTTGAGAGAAGAGACTTGAAGTGTGCTCTGGTAGAATGGGCAGATACCCTCAGGGAGAGGCAGTCCACAAATACCCTGGCCCTGTACCATGTAGGACTTTAAAGGTGATAACCAGTACATTGAACTGCACTCAGAAAGAGACTGGGAGACAGTGCAGCTGACGTAACAGTAGTGCAATATGGGCAAACTGAGAGGTGTGTAATAATGCATGTACTATCACATTCTTGTAAGTGTTTACTGCCTCCTCAGGCACCATTTTGGTGACAGGTTCATCAACCATCTTGGCATGGGTGGGGCAAGAAGTGCCCCACCCAGCACTGGTCAAGAGCAAGCCATGAATGAGGTAGGAAAGGAGAAGGAGGAAATGACAGCAACAGCATGGTTTCTGGCCCCTATGCAGTTGCTGACCCCACCTTAGAGCATAATACATTGACATATTGAAGGACAGTTTAAAGTTATTTATTTATTTATTTATTTATTTATTTATTTATTTATTTATAAATTTCATTCATACAATCCAGTTTTGTACAAGAAATATACTTTAGTCAGATTGCTTATATTTGCTCTAGGAACAAGAGCTGGTATGGTATATTCTATTAACATGTTTTTCTTCTTTCAAACAATTATGTTGGGGGATTTTTTTTTTTTTAAAAAAAAGCTCAGGGTGTGTTAAAAGAACTAAATTAGCAGTGTGAGCTGTTTTGCTTATGATATACTGTATATGATTATTGAAGTATTCTTCACACATTATATACCTTAACTTGATCTGGGTAATTAATTGTTGGGGTCATACCATTAAGCCTAGCTTAGGTGGCATGCAACATTTTTAAAAGGATGATTTTCCTCACTTTTCAATCAAATAAGTCTTTCCAAGATTAATAATGAAAGTCTGATTTATAATATGAATGACACAACACAAAAGGAAAAATACTAAAAGAATACAGGGAAATAAAAACAAATTTAGAAATTAAGTACAAGTTCTGAAAAGTGTTCTTTATGGTAGAAAAAAAAAAAGGCAATCCATGCTTTCTATAGCTGTCCCAACTGGCCATGCCTTTTCCTTGACCCAAAATTCTAGGTTAGAGATAAAGAGTGCAATTTTCATCAGTTTATAGCCTGTTGAGTATCAGTGGAGTCAGAGCTTTCAGTAATAGAATAACTGTTTGACTCTTCACGTGTGTAGGGTTGTACATGCCAATAGATCCAGTGCCCTGCAGCTCCTGCATATTTCCAATCCTAAGTACAGATACTGTAGAAAGTACCAGGGGGTGACATGGATTATCTAGTTGGGGTACAGTCTTATTGACATTTTAATTAGCAGGTTCCATTCATGACCAGAATGTGTGAAGGAGGTCAAGTAAGGAATACTGACTGATGTACCTGCATGTGTTAAATCAGCTGTCAGAATACTGAACCTTCATTGATATTGGAATCCCTGCCTATATGCTGATTGTGTCTGCTGTATCATGGTTTAAACAAGCAAGAATTCCTGGAGCAAAGGGACGGACTGTGATATATAAAAGGAAAATCTCAGTCTTCAATTTTGCAGCAAAAAGAATTTCAACACACTGTTTCATCCCAGAATAATTTCTTAACCATCACACACTTCATTGGGTGCTCTCTGTCACCTGATATGCATGGCCGAATCTGCCACAATTACTGCTTATCTTTGAAGCTCTACAATATATGCATGCTTGTGTAATGTTTTATATATATTATACACACATATACATACACATTATTCATCAGATATACATTACACTTAGTAATTGGATTTTTCTGGTTGTATTATCCAGTTTTAAAGCATTTAATATTTCTAAAAAATCAAGTAAAAGAACAATAAAATATCATAAACCATTAATGAAATCTGTTAACAGCAATTGATAAACCAGCTGATTCATATTCCTTTAAGCTACAACTATCCTTTGCTGCTCAGTCTTTAACATGCTTAGCCCTTCTAAGTTAAGAGGAGAAAGTACTTACCACTAATGCTTTTATTATACTTGAAACCGTAAGGGAAGATGGCAGTGAATATCTTTCAGCCATTGCACAACAGTAAATGTTCTGAAATACTAGGATATAGATAGCTACAGATTCTAATGAGACCTGGCTCTGTAGTGAGAGTACATATATAATGAAGGTTGTGCACTCTTTATTTACATTTTCTGTAATATGTAAGAAATGTTGCTATAATGGTTCTGTATTAGTGATAAATGCAGTAGCTATAGAGTGAACAAGTCTAAAGGACATCAGACTTCTCCATTATTTTCTAGAGAAAGAGATCAGTGGTATATTAGCATTACAAAAAAGTTTGATTTGCTGTGTTGATATAGAAAAGTGTTTTCCACTGAAATTAGGTGCTGTGTCTCCAGCTATCAGAACTAGCTAGCTAGCAAACACAAATGATCCTTAACAGGGAAATATTGTTCTATGGCAGCAAAGACTACCGCATACTAGAGTAAAGGGCACCCACTAATTATTTCACAAACGGAAAACAGATGATGCAGAAAGATTCCTTACAATGCATTAGCATTATTCTGACATGGTGGGGAGAGAAAAAAAGCTTGTCTGTGATTGCTGTGGGAATCCATTGTCTTGAAAAATACCCATATGGAGAATGCTGGGTTGAAGTGTTTTGCAGCTAGAAGGAGCAATCCACCAAAACCCCATTCCCAAACCTCAGAGCCACATTTATCAATTTGCAATAGAAATAATAACAATTCCTTGATGCCTTTCCAAAACTAAGGTGAAACTTTGTCCTGCTATTTGGAAAAAAAGTCTTCTATTTTTATCTGTTGGATATGATATACCATTTCCAAATAATGGGTGATCTGCAGTGATTAACAGGGTTACACACAAATCTGAATGTGTTGCACTGTCAAATCTCTGTCTCAGCCTGTGCTGTTAAATGGAGACTTGCTGTTTCTCCTATAGTTCCAGTTTTGCATTCACACTTGTTTTTATTAGAACCACCTCACTGCACCTTCAATTTTCTGAAGGGTCAAAGGTTTAAATCAGTCAGCAGATGAGGTTAAGACAATCTTATTAATTTTGATGTACTCATTGAGGTGGAGTTTATGTTTCATCAAAGGCTTACAAAGCTGATGTAGAGGGTGGGGTACTAGCAGGGAATCATGAGAAAACAAGCATCATGCAGTAGATGAATGCAAAACATCATGGTTGTGCTCAGTAAAATTAAGAGGGCTTGGAGCCACGCATACATTTCAACAAGCCCAATTGTACAGACAGTGCAAACATGTATAGTTCAAAGAAAACCTGGGATGCAAAACAGTATCTTGGGAGGCCCAAAAATATTTGGGCATTATGACAATGGGAATAAAGTTAATCCCCACCTCAGTAATATCACAGCCAGAGTTTATGATTTCCATCCATTAGTGCAAAACCAAAAATGACTATCATATGATAAATTAAAATTGATACAAGAATGATTCATACCACATGGCATTTTCACACTAAAGCATCAATCTTTCATCCTAATATTATAGTCCACATAATGATTCCTCCTCATGGAAAGGACACTTCCAACAACATCTTTCTTCTTTAGGAGTCCCTTTAAATTTGCAAAATGTAGTTCATATGCTATGTAAAATCACTGATTATTGCAGTCAGCTTTTCCATCAAGACTTTAGTTTACTTGGGAAATAAACACCTGCATACGATTTAAGTTAAAAAGCAGTATATGAAATGTCCCATGAAACGTCCTTACAAATTATAGATAGGAGTGACCATTGTATTTCTAGAAAGTCACTTAAAATGTCACTTCTAGAAAAATGCAGACAAACAAAGAGTCAAATCAGGTATTTCTCAAGAAAACAAGCAGTAGTGCTTCCACAGTTTCCAATAAAAACATGATTTTGTACTTAGAAATATAAAAGCCTGCATCCATAAATGCTATTTTGGGGAAGAGAAAACTTCACCAGAAAGTTAAGATTTTTTAGGATTAAGTAACATGACAACTCTTTCTTTAAAAAAGGTTAACGTCCACCAAATAGAATTATTTCTATAATTATTAATACCATGGTTACTATTTTATCTAAAGCCAGAGAAGACAAATAGCAGCAAACCATAACTGAGTCTTTAGACTTGTATAACAACAAAATGAGGGAATGAATTGTTAAAGAGAAAAGAACAAAAGACAAACAAGGTCAGCTTCAGAAACTGGTATCACCCACATCTGCATTATGAATACAAACTATAATTATATAGCTGCCACTTTGCTGATGAGATTTCCATATTTTTAAATATTATGATGATTCAGGGATTAATAAACAGCTGGAGAGTTATATTGTGAAAAAAAATAGAAATGAACTTATAATTTTGCATTTACTTATGAGAAATCACAATGTATTACGAATCCAAAGAATGTATGACTGTTATGCTTGAAAAATAAATCTTTGGTTTCCTGGGTCCCTGATAGATGACACTGTTTAATTGAGGGGGCCCCTAATGCATTCACTTTGTCAGCTCTTCCCAGCCAGGCAGAAGCCATGGGAGTTAGGCAGTCCTTCATATAATCAGGCCCTATGCCATGTACGGCTTTATAGGTTATAACCAGCACCTTGAATCACACCCAGAAGCATACTGGAAATTAGTGCAGCTTGTGAAGCAGGGGTGTCACATAAGTGTATTGAGGCATGCCCACCACTGCCTACGCTGCTGCATTTTGGAACAACTGAAGCTTCCAAGTGGCATTCAAAGGCAATCCCATGTAAAGTGCATTGCAATAATCAAGTAAAGAGATGACAAGGCATGAGTGAGTGTATGAAGGACCTCCCAATCCAGGAAGAGGTGCAACTGAAGCACTAGATGGAGCTGTGGAAAGGCCTTCTTATCAACAGCTGCAATCCAAGAAGGCCATCAGATTACACCCTACTGTGGAATGGGGAACTGCTGTCCCATCCAAGAGGATGGGAAGACCTCAGATCTAGGTAGCCATAACATCCATAGCCATTTAGTCTTGGTAGGATTGAATTGGAGTAGGTTTCTCTCCATCCACGTCCACACACCCTCCAGGAACTGGAACAGGATTGGCTTGGTTGGCTTCAACAGCCTCACCTGGCTGGGCTGAGGTTGAAAGATTATTGTGATACCAGACCCCAAACCAATGGATGACCTCACCCAGTGGTCCCGTGTAAAAGAGGAAATAGTGTTGGACCCTGAGGCACCCTATATAGGAGGGGCCTAAGGATGACCTCTCTCTCCCCCCACCAACATCAACTGGAACCAATTGTGAAGGAAGGAAGATAACCACTGTAAAACATTGCCCCCAAATTCCCAACCTATGGACTCAGTCTAGAATGATACCATCAGCAATGATATCAAAAGTTGCTGAGAGATCAATTCACTTGGGTTCAATTTCACCTTTTTCATCTTGTCCAGACCACTATAGCCTCCAGACACCAAAATAAGATTTCTACAGCATTACTGGCAGGGCCAAGGGTAGTGATGCACAACTGAGAATTATCAACTGAGTATGATGATACTACACTTTAAACAAAAGATGATCTGTCAAGTGGCATCATATAGACATCAAACAACAGAAGGAAAGGACCAAACCACACAGCATCTCAAAACTGACAGGCCATCTGGCCAACCTCTCCTGCTCTATAAGCACCAACTGGAAACATCCATTCTTTGAATTACCACATTTATCAACTTTGATAAGGGGGGAAAAGGAGATGATCTTGAACCAGATTATTTCCATCATTTCCAAATGTTGAAGTTATACATTTGGATTTCTTATAGTAGAAATTATTTTCTTTATATCAGGAAGAAAGATTTTGCAGGTGAAAAATCCAGTGCTAATCCAATCTGTACCCATTTAACTTTATTAATAATATGACTTATTAAATGACTTAATTTTTAAAAATGCAAAACAACATTTTCAATTTAATATGTCTGCACCTCCAATTTTAGAGTTAATATATAAGCAAAAATTGCTATCATTTGAAATTCAAGCTTCTTTAAATTTCTTCAGTGCAGTTCAGCAATCCACTGCAATGTCAAATATTATAAATCAACATGCAGAAAATGTATATTTTGGTGAAAATAGTGTATTAAAATGCATATTGCAGAGAACAGCACCAAAGATAGTAAAAGGCTTGGAGACTAAATTCTACAAGGAATGGCTGAAGGAAATTGGTATGTTCAGCCTAAAGAAGAGAAGGTTAAGGGGAGACATGATAGTAGTCTTCCAATATATGTAGGGATGTCACCAGGAAGAGGGTGTAGATCTGTTCTCCAGAGCACCTGAGGATAAGACAAGAACTAATAAGGGGGAGTTTGCAGTGAGATCCAAACTTGCAGTTAGGAGAAATTTTTTTGACTGTGAGAGCTATTAAGAAAGAGATCAGTCTGCCTCCTAAAGTCATGGGTGCTCCATCACTGGAGGCTTTCAAGAAAATATTGGCCTGAGATGATCTGAGGATTCTTGCCCTGGGCAGAGTGTTGGACTAGAACACTCTGTACACTTTAACTTCCAACTGTGGACTTCCAACCCTATGATTATCTGATATTAGGCAAAGCTGCTTACAAAATGTTGGCTGAAATGTGAACAGATCTATACAAATGTCAGTGTGATTTTCAAAAACAAGAACAACAAATAAGATGAGTTACAATAAGCAGAAATCAAAACTAACAGAGACGGGTTGAATGAAACACTTGCCATAGGACAAATAACTTTTCAGAAGTGGTTTTCATTTCAAACTCATTTAAATTACCCTGCAAACTGTTGTCTAGGTATCACAGCTTAAAACTAACCTGAGCTTGTGGAAATAAATGTGCAGTTCTTTGCTTCCAGCACCTACGAATTATTACTATTATTAATCAAATGTTTATGCTGCCCAACTCCCCACAACTCTGGGCGGTTACAAATAACAATTTTAAAAACAAGAATAAAATACAATGATGGACAAAAAAGAAGAGTAAAGATGGCAAGTGACAAAACAACACACACACACACAGAGAAACAAAAAGAAAGAAACCCACATTCACCCTCAAAACACCATCAGGATGGGGCCCCTCCAGATCTTATATACCATGAGGCTGACAAATCAAGCTAAACGGGTACATTACTTGCTTCTATAACTATTTAATTAATTTGAATTTCCTCTATTAACCAATGGCTTCTGCTTACAGGGGACATGTTTGCTTGCATACTAGTCACAATAAGACTTGGTTGGAGTAATAAACCAGATGGAAACTGTTTCCAAGAAATATAAATAATATTCAGTCAGAGATACAGTTTCTACAAAATATTGATAAAGTACATATTGTTTATACCATTTCACATTTGAAATTTGTTCAGTCTGATGTTTATAAAGATAAGCTAGAGACGGAATTATGTGGAGGACGTGAAGAAACTGAATTTGGAATGTAAATTAGAGCATGCCAAACATTTGAAAGGGCATTCCACAAAACATGTTAACACAAGCAAAGCACTCCTCCCTGAAGAGTTAAAGCAGCCATTTCTTCTAGGGAAGAAATGGCAGACTGAAGACGGCTCCAAAAAGTGGAGCTGATGACTGCAGCGGAATGAAGAGGCCACAAGTAGACTGGCTCTTTGATAGTTCCTCTGGACAAGAAGAGGATTTGAGATCACCCACAAGGGCTTCAGACAGTTTATTCCTTGCAGGTAGACCACAAGATAACAGTCTCCAGTGGGCTTAGAGCTCTGGGAGACGAGGGAATAGCCATCTTGCTCAAATTGTGGTTGGCGCCTTTGAAAGGACACTAAGTTCACATACTTCCTTTTCTTTCTTTCTTTCTTTCTTTCTTTCTTTCTTTCTTTCTTTCTTTCTTTCTTTCTTTCTTTCTTTCTTCTGTTAGAAGTGAAAGGAAGGAATATAAAGTTGGCTTATTTGATCAAGGTTAAAATAGATATGTTGTTATCTCTGATAATCCTTAATGGACTTTTGCTGGCATCAGGACTGAAATGATGAGGCTTTATGGATTTGTTCATAGATAAGAGATGGGATATGGGAAGATAATTTATTGTATTTTAAGAGAAGGTGATAAGTTACTAAAATTGTTTATAGTTGTGATGAAGGTGGGAAGTCACTTCTTTATATATTTCTTTTCTTTTTCTTTACTATATTCTTATTTTTTATTTCTTTTCTATTTCCCTATTTTTTCCCTTTTTTCTTTCTTTTCTGCACCTTTTATTATTTCTTTTTATTCTATTTTTTCAGTTTGTATTAGCTTTTACTGTTGTAATTATAATTTTTAATAAAATTATTATATCAAAAAAGAGTTAAAGCAGCCACATCTTTCTGATGATTTGCATGGCTGCTTCAAAGGGTATCCCCAACTGCATGTTCATAGATAGACAATACTTTTTCTGATACCAATAGCAAAGTTGCTGTGTATGTATGCATACATACAGACATATGAAGAAAGCTTTCTATGCAGTTGTGGGAGCCTTTTGGAGGACATAGCTGCTTTAACATTTCAAGGAGGAGGTGTTCCACATGCAGTACCATGTTTTGCAAAAGCCCCCTTTCAAATGCTTTGCATGGCCATAATAACACTACCCTCTTGCTTTTCCGAAATAAATGCATGGATCCCTTGAAATAAAACAGGACTTTCCATCATAAGTTGTCATTGAAGTATCTCTACCACTCTTTTGGAATATAGAATAAAAAAATAAATTACTATATATAATCTATTTAGATATATTTTGCATTCCTGGTGCTACCCCTGCAAACAAGCTGTTTGAAGTAGCACCAACTTGACACATAATATGTTAGAGTGAGGAAAAATGGGTTTAATTCTCCATTCAGTTAGAAAGCTCACTTGATGATCTTTGACAAAGGTTTTTTCTGTTTATAAACATATCAGGAGGCTCTCCTTCAAGGCAATCTGAGATCCTATGACATAATGAACATGTAAATGTGATTTTCTTGAGAGAGTACTGAGAAGAAAACAACCACATACATCACCTCAGATTTCTTGACAGAAAGTGGGGAATATTTGTTTGTTTGTTGGTTGGTTTGTTTATTAAATGTATATGCCACCCATCTCCCCCAGAGGGTGACTCTGGGTGGCTCACAATTAAAATATAATTTCTGTGCATGCTATGGAAGAGCTAATGCTGAGAGTAGAGTTTCAAATGGTCCATCCCCAAATTGAAACACCCAGTTTGCACTTTTGGTCTATATATGGAATCAAAATGGACAGTTTTGTTCCAAGTATGGACTGAAACACAATTGTTCTGGATAGCAATGGTGGTGGTGAGAAATGAGAGCAAACAGAACCTGAGGACATTGGCAGCAGGTCACTGGGAAGATTTGGGGGAGACAAGCAAGCCAGTGGGATATGTTTACACTGGATCATCATCAGCAGTAACAGTAGCTGAATGGAGGGAAGAAGGGAGGGGAAGAAAAGGAAGAGAATGAGATATATGGGTCAGTGTGATAAGCTGTTCTGGGAGCTTCTAAATAGGGCGGGAACAGGTTGATGGCATCAGCCTTACATTGCTTACCCTGTAAAATCACTCAGGTATCTCTGGATTTTGTTTTGACCAAAATCAGGAATAACCAAAATATTCTGTGTTTTGATTCTGATGAACCACAGCTGATCCAAAACTGTTTGATAGAACTTCTGGAATATGATTTTTGTGTGGAGTTCAGAACAAAAAAGAAAAATAATTTCATGCACACCCACAATACAAACTCTTTGTTTCCAAGAGGAAAATCTTCAGCTATAGGGACAGCTAAGTGAATTATTTTACAAATTCTTGGTTGCAAATCTGTTTCTCATGGTGGATCCTGGGAATCTCTAATTTAATCAACATATACAACAGTATGGAGTATCCGTTGTGGGCAACCTCTGTCTCAAAAGTATAAAATTGATTTAGTATACTGTAATTGCTTTCTGTATTTAAGGTTTCACATTTAGCCTGTTATTATTTTTTTTTTAAATTATAATACAGACCCAACTCTGGAAGGGCTCTGGGAGTCACATCAAAGATTTTTTGGGGTGGAGGGTGTTATTTAGCCCTGGAGCTTCAGGTTTGGACAGCTGCTATTAATTAATTATCTTGTGAAATTTATTTCCTCCAAGAGCTCATTCTATTTCCCCCACTCCCCCAACAAACCTCAGAGGTGGATTGGGCTGTAAGACCATAAGTGCCCCAAAGTCACCCAGTAAGCTTCTTTGGCTGACCCTCCTTGGTTCTAATACAATACTTAATGGAAATACTACATGACTAACAGTGTATAGGTATTCCAAAACCTTTGCTTACCTTCAGGCCCAAGAATGAATGGCACTTTCCAATTTAATTTCAAGACAAATGTATAATATAGCTAGCAATCCTTTCCTCTTACTTTAGGGGACCCAGTAAAGCAGCACAACATAATGTCAATTCTTATTTTAACCATAAATAAGTTTATTTTAAACTAAAATAAGTTTATTTTAATGTAAGTTTATTTTAAACTTTCTACTTCAAGTGCCTCACAAGTGTACCAGATGATAAAAGCTTTGATTTTTTATAAGGTGGGGTGAAACAGAAGCTTCCCATCACTGAAAGTTTTCTAGACATTCCTAACTGAAATCAGATTTGAAATGTACATGGCTTGGAGTACAAACTGAGTATATCACTTGCACAGCATTCTTGTCAAATTAGGCCTTCATAGGTTAGATTCTGTCCAGATCTGCTTGGTTTTAAAATTATTCCTGCAGGCAAAGCACAGGAGCCATCTACATTATCTTGATGAATGTGATAGATGACATGGCCTAAATCACTTACATGCCTACTAGCAAAAATAAAATAAAATAAAATAAAATAAAATAACATAACATAACATAACATAACATAACATAACATAACATAACATAACATAACATAACATAACATAACATAACATAAAATAAAAAAGATACAGTAACTTGTAATGGGGTTGTTAAAATACATGCTTTTAGTTTTCTACTTATTTATGACAATGGGAGTTCGAAAGCAAAAGAACATAACCGCTAATTACGTTGACATAAGCCAGAAGAGTTACAACACATGGCTTTTGGTTTATTGTAAGTTGTGGTTTGTGGTACATCAGTACTCAAACAGCACTTGCAAAAAGAGGAAAACTATGAATTCCATCCTGCCATCCATTGTGTATATCTACAAGTCTCATTGACTTCAATGGCACTTAAAGCATTGGTTCTGTTATAAGGTT
Organism: Python bivittatus; assembly: GCF_059951505.1. NCBI lineage: Eukaryota > Metazoa > Chordata > Lepidosauria > Squamata > Pythonidae > Python > Python bivittatus. Next base: position 73,246,354 of record NW_028277035.1, read on the forward strand.
TTGTAATTCTCTCCCCTGCTATTAACCCTCTACTTAATAGCAGATAGCATTTCTCTTCTACAGTGCTCTAGAAATTCAGCAGTTTCTCTTGCAATTTAGATAATAAATCCTGATACCAGGATAGCATTCTTATCAGGCTTTGAGTATAACTAGGACTGTGCCAAAAAAAACCCCACTTCTGTTATTAACTGTGCCAAAAAAAAACCCACTTCTGTTATTAACTGGAAGAAACCATAGATCATGATTCAGAAAACTGTCCATCGTAGGCCTGGTGAATGACTGGCTCAAAGATACCTCTTTGTGTGTAAAAAAACCCCCACCAAATGTATGGCAGGCTGGAAAAGACTCCTGCCTGAAACCTTAGATAATATCAGGGATTTGTTAAGACCAAACCATACGGATCAATGATCTCACTGGAATAAAGCAAATTCCTCTAAGCCAGATTCAGAATAGTCATGATATAGCCCCATTCACATGAATTAAAGAAGTCAGTCATAACTAACCTAGGTCAGTAAAAGTAAAGGGAAGGTAACTTAATATGGAGACACACTTTCATATCTTCCTGGACTGTCAGTCTTTAGACCCCTTTTAAATCTTTTGCATTGCCAGTCATTTGCTATTACTTTAGTATTAATCTTCCAATAATTATGACTTCTTTCTTATTTCTGGAGCAGAGATAGACACACACTTGTTAGTCATTTCAAGGTATATAAATAATTAAATAATACAATGAACTTAACATTTATTCCATTTACTCACCGTACACTTTCATTTTGTTTCAACGTATTACTTTTTGAGCTTAGTTAATTGTGTTGCTTTTAACCATTCAAGAGCTGTATGTCATGGTACCTGGCTATCTAATGGAATCTCTCTTTTGTTATATATCTGACTAGTTATTAAGACCTGAAGGAGAGACTCTTTCGAGTTTCCTATTCAGAGAATCCTGCTTGGTGGGCACAAGGACAATAAAGTCTTCTGGGTTTCCTAAAAATTTCAGAATGCCCTTCCTTTTGAACAGCAGTGTGAAGTATCCCATTAATATTGGTTTCAGTTATTTCAAATGTAGAAGCCTTCTGCCACAGAAAGCACACCTCCACTAAATTTTACTAGTAAAGCAATTCAGTAGTCAGTTTAACGTAAGAAGTATGCTAACTGCTGGTAGCCAATATGGGGATAACTTGCATGCAAATTGAATAGCCCAAACTTGTCTTTAAAACAGGTGTTTGCCCTCTTAACATCCAAAGCTAAATTGATTCTTTATCCTACTTTTGCTGTTATTTGCATTGTAGGGTTGCAGACATCCATTTTTAAGCTATTAGATCCTTCCATTTAATGACTAAAGATGGATTGCAGCTCTTATGTTGATGAAGATTCTTAGTCATCCAGGTGGAATTACTGTATCTGGAGGCTGAGTCATGGCAACTGGACTTCTTTTCTTTTGGCTTGATATCCCCCCTAACCAACTTTCTAGACTGAAGAAGCTGTGTGGACAAGCAGCAAAACATACCAAACCAAAAGAAAAGAAGTCCAGTTGTCATGACTCAACTCCATGACTCCAGATGATTGCAGCTCTTAGTTATATAGCTTGCAGTACAATAATTACAACAAATCTAACTCTAAATTAATGAAAACTGTGTTGGTTGTTAAATAGCAGCCAAATTATTACAATTTGTATTTAACCTAAAAAAATGTTGCTGCTAAACTATGTTAACTCTGTTCCTGTCCTTTTATGACAATGCTTGATAATAAGCATAGTTCTTCCAGGCTAGTAAAGCACATCCCTTTGCTATCCAATCATCTTTTCCATGCTTTATCTCTCAGACTTCAGAAATTTCCTTCCTTCCCATTTGACTCACTCATGCATCTGTTACTTATCCTGGTAATTGGGAGATGAGTGTGTGTGAATAATTTGTCAGATTCTGCATTTTGTTCAGAAGCTCAAGATGGTGTTCTCACAACAAATTTGGGAGGCAGGTTGGGATGAGAGCGAGTGTTTGACCCAAAGTCATCCAGTGAGCTTCCATGGTTAAAGATGAACCTGGATCTGGATCTCCATGGTGCCAGTCCAACACTTTAAACACTACATCATACTGGCTAGCAGTTGCCTTTTCAACTGGGGCATTTGAGCTGCGAAATGGATGATAAGGGGAGAGGCACATGAAGAGACCCCATAGCTAAAGATTTCTCAGCTTTGATTCATTGTGACTAGCAGCAGTTCTCCAGAGTTTGAAACCAGAATCTTTCCCAGCCCTTCCTGGAGATTTGAAGGATTGAATAAGGACTCTTTGCACCCAAAATCTGCTGACTACATCTCCTTGTTTCTTTCTCAAGTCCAGCCAAAAGAGAGCATGACATCTCCTCTGCCTTCCTGATCATTGATGTCCCTCTTCTGTAGGTTTGAATTTATCTACCTGGTCAACAGCTGTTTCATCAACTGGGACATGGAAATGTATTATGCAGAGAAGGACACACCTGCCAAAGCTCGGAGCACAAGTCTGAATGACCAGTTGGGGCAGATAGAATATATCTTCTCAGACAAAACAGGCACTTTAACTCAGAACATCATGACTTTCAAGAAATGTTGTATCAATGGAACCATCTATGGTAATGTTGGCTTGGAAATGAATGGATTCAGAATCCAGGCAAATGTATTGGTAATGTTAAAATGCTGAGATTTGCAAACACCTGAATGAGTTGCATCCATTTAAATCAGTGCATGGAATAGCTGCAAAAAAGGATGTATTCTCAGGGATACAGCAGTCGTGCAGAAGCCAATAATGACAGCCCAAGAGCAACGATGTGGCAAACTGATAAGAGATTGAGATGTGAATCAGGAAGTTTGGGACTAGAAACTTCTGTCTGCTATGAACTGAATAGTTTCAAACAAAATATTTTTCTCAGTCTAACTTATCCCCTCTTTTGAATATGGTACTTCCGATACTAATCTACTGACTTATGATGTAAGACAACACATGAAGCACTTGAACGCACCATACCGATATAACGTATGGCTATAACTTAGTAGCATAGCACCTGCTTTTTATACTGAAAGCATTAGGTTTAATTCCACTGTTAGTACAACTCCATGGTTAGTACAACTCCTACCTAAAATGCTGGAGATCAGTTGGTTAAATTTCACAAATCATATGACTTAGCTCTTGTGTCAATAACTCAGGGTAAGATGAATCAATGGAATGACTCAGTAAAATACAGTTTCCTGTATTGTATCACCATCCTCATCATCTTTATCATGAAAGCACTGTGATAATATTGGAAAAGATATCTGTCTCCTTCCTTATTTGTGTACCAGGTATCAGCAAGGATCACCCAACTTACTTTACAGTTAGACCCACAGCAAAAAAGATAGCTGACTCAGTGTGTATGAGTCTAGACAGTAGCTGTTTCTGAATCATACTGGATTCTGTGCTGTCAAGTCAGGATACTTGGAGTGCTGCTCTCCTATTTATGTAACCATGAATCTCTAATGGTGCTGTGATTTTTCTCAGAATGGGATGACAGTTGCAGAAAAGTTAGATTGTAATTAGTTCCATAGGAAGAAAAATGACATTTTTTGTAGAAATAAGTTCAGAGGTTTTCAATTTATATGCTCTTTTGCCAGGCCACTTCTGCAGCATTCAATAATCCTTTCCAAGTTCAGTTTAACTGAGATCATCATCCAAACTCAGTTTCTTGGATGGCAGTGTCTAATGTTCTTACACACAAACACACACAAAAAGAGAGAAGAAAGTAGTTACGAAATGGGATGAGGAACAGGAAGAATGATGTGCATGAGGACAAATATGAGAGGAAGCAGATACAGACAATAATATAGCATTTAAAATATTATTTTTTAATTAAAAGGTAATAATACATAGTAAAGCATTTTGAGGAAGGTGAATGAACAAGAGCTTGTCTCTTAAGAACTGGTAGAAAAAAAAGTTTTACAGTTTTTCCATCACTTGGGCTAGAAGGAGAAACTTGACAGAACTCATCAGTTTCACCCAGTTAAAATCAGTACACCACACTGACCTTTAATTCCTTTTTTTTTTTTTTTTGGACACATGACATGATTTCTTGCTCTTTCCAGCATACTTAATTGCATATTCTAGGTGGCAATCTGTGAAGGATTTTGAATTGGAGACAGGATAAATCATACACCTCCATTCAGCTTCGGGTGAGTTAAAAACCTTAAAAGAATATTAAGCAAACCCATTAAGGGCACATCCATATTGACATTAGTATGGGCCACCAAGCATTCCCAGAAGGCAAGAATGGATGAAGTTATCTTCTACCCACCTTCAGCCTACTGAAAATCCCCATAATTTCCTATTGCTAGCTGAAAATAGAGTTTTCCAACTGTGCTGGCTCAAGCATTGTTGTCTGATTTGCCTGCTATGCTTTACTTTCTCAAGGCAAACCCTGTACTCTGAATGGCTACTGTATAGATGGAGGAATGTCCCCTCATTTGAGTCAACGATTGCTGCCCCTAATCTCTGCTGCAACTGTTGTAGTAAAACAGGAGTTTCAATAGCATAGTAGTTGTAACATTTCCCTGACATGTAGAATGTCACTTGTTTGAAACAGGGCAGAATGTTTTTCTTTCCCTAACTACCTATTATTTTGCTGACCTTTGGCTGGGAGCTGGGGTAAAGCCCATCTACATTAAGTATTTGAAAAAAAAATGAAATGTTGGATTTATTAATAAACAATGGGCTTTAAAAAAAAAAGAAGGGGGGACAGTGGTTAGGCTAGAGCTGATTAAATGGGAAGGGAAGACCCTGTGGAAAGCAGGCTGAAGAAGAAAAAACCTAAACATATTCGTCTTCCAATCAGAGGAAAACAGCAGAACCAAGAAAAGAAGTGATCAGTTGGATGAAAGGGGAAATAAGCTGATATTTTTGTATCTGTTGCTACTTTTGTTGAGGAGGCACACAAGGACATGAGAAACGAGGAGGCTAAAAAATCATTATTTAGTGCTAATGAGTTAATGCTGTAAGAGAGCAGATTATTTTATGTGTTATTCTTGACTGTGATAGCTGTAAAGATGGCTGGAAGAAGTGCATCAGAGATGTACAATCTGTGATTGCTGCATGAACCCCCAAAACTTTGGATATTGCCCTACAAAAGTTTAAATCAAGCTGTAATATTTAATATGAAAGAAAGCAAAACATGGGCAGTAATTATAGCTAATTAATTTTAATTAAGCTTAAATGAAATCAAATTTTGCTTTTGTCCAAATTTGACTGACTTATTTTTCTTGGCCCTACCTACTTTTTGGAATACAGCCTCCAGAAAGCCAGTCAAAGGACAAACAAGGCCATCAATACCCCCGGCCCTCAAAGTAACACATTCTGTTTGTTTATACTGGGCTAGACCTCTTCCTGGAATATACAGTTTCTTTACTTCTGTTTTTCAGATATAGCTCATACCATTTCCAGATTTTGGCAGTGATCAAAAGTGATTTCCCTGCCTCTTTCATGGCCCACTTGCTCAAGGAAAGAAGAAGTTTGACAGCTTGATATGATTTGAGACTCTAGTAGTAAACTTGCATTGTTAAAGAATACAATTCTTTTCAGATACATAAATGGACAGATCGTTAAAGAAAAAGGCAGCTGCAGTATAAATTCATTCTCTCTTTCCAAGCAGAGGCCTGGCTGGTACATACAAAAAAACAAAAAACAAAAACAAAAAAACACCAGCCACTTGGGTGACACATGAATCATCTCTTGACTGCCTGGCCCCCAATTATTGAGATAGTCACCGAATGCTCTTCTCTAGTCTCCACTTCTGTCAGAATTACATTAGAGGGTGACCAAAGGGAGAATCTTTTTGTGGGACCACCTTCACCAATGGACATTCTATCCCAGGAAGGCTTGCTTGGTGCCTACTTGATTTTCATTCCAAAACTAAGCTAAATCATTTGGATTTTACCAGGCTTACATTTTTTAATTTTTTAAATCTTTCAAACCTTTCAGCTGACAACATAAGCAGCTTTCCTGGAGAGCTTTTATTTTATTTTGTCCAGCTGTAGTTTCTATTATGGTAATTATAGGTATGACTTTGTAGACCTGAGTTTTTTATTTGTTAGTCTGCAAGCTGCCCTGGCATTGCTAATTGGTACTGGATATGCAGAACACATCTTTTAAGAGTAATAAATAAGTAAATATGTTGGAGGTTTTCCAACCATAATCTCATTATATTATGAATATTTTTGCTGTATATTTCAAACTTCAGTTCCAAGGAAATATATTATTAGTGTCAAATAAACTTGGATACTGTATATTAGTGGCAAAATTAGAGAAAACATTCATATACATATTTAACACTGGAATTTAGTCACAAGCACATGTTTACTATAGTGCTACACTTGAAAAATGTTTTCCAGAAATGAATGGTAAAATTTTTAATCAAACATGACTTCAGCCATGGATTAAGAACTTATGTTTTACCCATCATCATGGTTGACAAGTAATTTAGAACTGTGATAAGAATCAATTACTCTAGTGATATTTATGGGTACTGAATAATTCATTTATTATTATTCATTTTCATTCCCACACAGTCTCATACAAAATATAGAGACAGAGAACAGTTCAAATGTATTTACTGGATAATAAACCAAAATAACAGACAAAAAAATGCTTGAGTCCTGGATTATTTAGAAGGGAAGAATATTTTTACATATGTTATTTTTTTTTAAGTTTACTAGTTGTTAACCAAGCATTCAAACAACTTAATTATGAATGCAAGAATATATACACACACACACAAAACCAACAACTTTGGAGGAGAGGCGGAGCTGGCGTCGCGGCGGTACGGTGTGCGATCTGGAGCTCCCAAGATCGCAGCTGATATCTCCGATGCTGGATGGTCCCGAAGGACCTAAGCCGTCCCGTAGAGACGGCGACTAGATAGGGCATGTCCTGTTGATCCCAGGGATATCGCAAAATCTCTGGTTGATCCGGGAGAAGCCCTGAAACCAGCGACGGAGTGGCAGCCATTGAGACTGCAAAAGCCGGGACAGCTCCAAACGGAAGAAGAAAGTGTGCCAACCGGGTGAGATGGACCTTTATTATTCAATTTTGCTTAGAGAACACCCTAAGTAATCCAAAGTGAATTTTTAAAAGTGAAGAAAAGTGGGACTAAGCGGCGAGATTAAGCCTTTGGGAAAATTCTTTTTAGTTATTTAACTTTCCCTTTTTATGGACTTGAATCTGGCAGAGTGTGGTTTATTTCATTTTTAAACTCAACTGGACTGGCTTTTCTGTTTGATACTCAATAATTTCTGATTTTAAGCATTAGGACTAAGATTTTTTTTTAGTGTTTTAAGAAGCATATTTTTTTTTCTCTTCTTTTCCCTTTTTTTTTTCTCTCCTTTCTCTCTGGCTGGGAAAGAGGAAAAGCGAAGTGAAAGCTAATGAAAGAAAGTAGCACTGCCACCTAGAGGCTTGGATATATATATATATATTGTTTTTTCTACTGTGACTTGTTTTACTCATACTCAAGGACTCTTAAAAAGATAGCGAAGTGCATCATAAACTGTTTATATAGGTGCCACCTGAATATTTATAAACAAGACAGCGGAGAGTGGATTCTGAAAATGTTTAAGGTGGAAAGCCTGATTTAGTCACAAGAGCCTTGGACATTTAGTGGCAGTAGCGTACTTCTTGCTAGAGCCTTGGTTTTTTTTTTTTTCTTTTTTTTTTTCTTTTTAAAGGAAAAGAAATTTAGCTTTCTTTTCCCCTTCCTTTAATTTTTTTTAACTGTATACTATTGGATTAAGGCGGACAAGTGCCTGAAGGTTTTTCCCTTTTCCATCCCCTTTTATTTCCAGGTTTATTTTTATCTCCTTTCTATTGTTTTTCATTTTCACTTTGTGGAATAGTATCTGTGGTTCTTGCCTTGTTCTCTCCCTTTTTTCTTTTTTCTGCAGCTTTAAGCATCAAGATGAGCAAGAAAATAACAGCCCCAATCCCATCAACGTCAGTAGCTTCCTCTTCACCTCCTGGGAGACAACGTTCAATTCAGACAATGATACAATATGAAAAAGAGAAGGAAGTGACATTACAGGCAATTATGCAAGAAATTCAGAAGATTGGAAAGAGGACGGAGAATATTGAGCATAGAATTGAAAAGACAGATGAAAGTATACAACAGATGATGACAAAATATGAGGAGAGATTTAAGAAAATTGAAGATGAAGACACACAAAGAGATAAGAAAATTGGAGATATTGATACTCGACTGAGTGAAGTCGAAAAAGCCAGGAGTGACTTGCTAGGATGGGAAATTGATAAATCAGAATACTATTTGAGATTTCAAAATATAGAGGAAGGAAAAGGTGAAAACCTTGCGGAAATAATGACAGAAATACTGGCAGAAGCATTGGAGATAACCACAGAGAAGATGTCGGATGGGATGGATGAAATCTTTCGTGTATATACGAGATATGCAATGAGAAATAAACTACCAAGAGAAGTACACATAAGATTTACTAAAAAAACTATTAAGGCACAGATACTCCAGGTGGCAAGAGAGAAAACACTAAAGTACAAAGATAAAGAAATTGTAGTCCTGAAGCAGGTGCCAAGAAAAGTAAGAGATATAAGAAGGCAATACTCATTCCTGATTAAAGAGCTACTTAGAAGAGGAGTAAACTACAGATGGTTGATTCCAGAAGGTCTTCAGTTCACTTGGCAGGAGCAAAGACAAAGAGTTGATACAGTCCAAAAAGCAGAGCTATTCTATTCAGAATTCTTTAAAGGAAAAGAAGAAGACACACAAAAGGAAGAGTCGTTAATTGACTTTCAAGAAGAAGGTGCAGCAGCAACTGGAAAAGAAAAAGAAGAAAGTGGGGGAGATGGTGCTCCTAGAGAACAACGAGAAGTAAGATCTACTAGAGCAATTAAACCCTCGTATAAAGCCTAACATGGAGGAAAGAAAATTGATTACGATCAATATAAATGGACTTAATTTGGCTATTAAAAGAAGGAAAGTATTTCATAAATTAGAGAAGTTAAAGTTTGATATAATTTGTCTGCAAGAAGTACATATCAAAAAACAACACGAATATTTGTTGCAGCAAAAAAACTGGGTAAATTATTCACTTCCTTGCCACAATGTAAAAAAAGAGGTGTGGTCCTATATATTAGAGATACAATGCCAGCAGAACAAATCTATGCGGATGATGATGGAAGGATTTTGATGGTTGAAATAATAGATAATAATGTTAAAACTCTTTTAATTGCAATTTATGCGCCCAATGACAATCAAGAAAAATTTTATAGGAAATTACATATGAAAATAGCTGAATTGGATTATGTTAATATTTGTATGATGGGAGATTTTAATGGAATAATGAATGATCAATTAGACTATAAAACACAGAAATTGACAAAGAGAACTAGGAAGACATTGCCAAAATCCTTCCTTCGAATGACAGAAGAAATAGACTTGAAAGATGCTTGGAGAGAAAGAAACCCAGCAAACAAACAATATACTTTTTATTCAGACAGACATGCATCTTGGTCTAGAATTGACATGATATGGATGTCAGCGGATTTATTTGCTAACATTCGAGAAATTGAAATACAAACAAGTATTTGGGCCGACCACAACCCAATGGTAGTTATCTGGAAAGGACAACGGAAGAGATCTAGATGGACTTTAAATAACAGGATACTAAAAGAAAAAGATTTCAAACAAAAAATAGAGAAAGAACTTACCTTCTTTTTTAATGTAAATAAAAAAGAGGATACATCATTACAGAATCTTTGGGATACAATGAAGGCTTATACAAGAGGTTTAATAATAGATTATACAAGGAAAAGAAACATAACGCAGAAAAAGACTTTTAAACTATTGGAGGATGACCATAAAAAATTGGAAGAAGAGTTACAGAAATCCCCGCAAAAAAAAGATATTAAAGCTAAAATGGATTTAATTAAACATAAAATGGGATTAATGGAAAAGGAGGAGCTGGCACAAAAATTAGAAGTGCTAAACAGAATTATTTTGAAGATGCAAATAAACCAGGTAGATGGCTAGCTTATAAACTGAGAAAAGAGAGAGAATCAAAAGGATTAATCAATTGATAAATGAAGAAGGACAGATCTGCTTTGGTAATGAGGACAAGAAAAAAATTATACAAGATTACTATGGAAAATTGTACTATCAAGAGAATGTACAAGAAGAAGAAGTAAGACAACATTTACAGAAAGCGAAATTACCTCAGATACCTAAAGACATTGAAATAATGTTAGAGGGGAATATAACTATGATGGAACTAACAGAAGCTCTAAAAAGCAGAATGTCGGGAAAGCCCCGGGTCCAGATGGGCTGCCAGTGGAATTTTACAAAACCTTCCAGGACATATTGAGCCTTCAACTATTGGAAGTTATGAATGAAGTTATGACAAAGAAGAGGATACCCCAAACATGGACTGAAGCATATATTACACTTATACCAAAGGAGGATACTGACCCACAACAGGTTAAAAATTATAGACCTATATCTCTACTAAATTCAGATTATAAAATTTTTGCTTCAATATTGGCAGAAAGACTAAAAGATATTTAAATAATTTTATCCATGCCGATCAAAACGGATTTTTGCCAAAGAGACAAATTAAAGACAACATGAGAGTAATTCTGGACACACTGGAATACTATGAGGCACACCCTGAAAAGCAAATGGCCCTGATATTTTTAGACGCACAAAAAGCCTTTGACAACGTGAATTGGCGATTTATGCTACTGCAACTGGAACAAATGGGCTTTGGTAGAAAATTTACCCAAATTGAAACAATATATCATAAACAGACTGCAAAAATCATGATAAATGGAGATTTAACAGAACAGATAGACATAACAAAAGGGACGAGACAAGGTTGTCCACTATCGCCCTTGTTGTTTGTCTTAACACTAGAAGTGTTGAACAGGAATATAAGAGAAGAGAAAGAAATAAAAGGAATGAAGATTAAAAAGGAAGAGTACAAATTGCAAGCTTTTGCAGATGACCTAGTATTTATACTAGAGGACCCACTGGAAACAGCACCTAAATTAGTTGAAAAGATAGAAGAATATGGAAAAGTAGCAGGACTAAAAATAAATAAAGACAAAACAAAGATATTAACAAAGAATATGCTAGCAAGGCAAAAGAAAGAATTGGAAGAAGTCTTGGAAATACAGGTTACAAACAGGGTTAAATACCTAGGGATATACATTACACCAAGATGTAGTACATTGAAGGAGGATAATTATCTTAAACTTAAACGACAGATTGTAATAGATCTGACAAAATGGGAGAATTTACAATTATCAATGACTGGGAGAATATCCACTATCAAGATGAATATATTGCCTAGGATGTTATATTTATTCCAGACAATTCCAATTCGTTTAGGGAAAGAGTTTTTTGATGATTTAAATAAAATTGTATTGAAATATATCTGGCAGGGCAAAAAGCAAGAATAAAGCTTAAATTACTACAAGATGCAAGAGTAAGAGGTGGGTTTGCCTTGCCTAACTGGGAATTATACTATCAGGCGACAAATCTGATGTGGGTAAAGGACTGGATAACTTTAAGAAATAATAGACTATTGACTTTAGAGGGACATGACCTGTTGTTGGGCTGGCATGCTTTCTTATGGTATAAGGGAACGAAAACACAGGGCTACTTTAGAAGGCACTATATTCGAGAGGCATTGTTTTTAAACTGGGAGAAGATAAGAAGACAATATTATTTAAAAGTTCCACGATGGATATCCACTATTGAAGCTTTTTCTTATCCAATAACATATAAAAAGAAACAAACAGTTAGATATACTGAGATATTGAATGAAAAGGGTGAACTTAAAACTATGCAAGCGTTAGAAGAACAAGGTATAAAAATGAACTGGTTTTCATATTTGCAAATACAATCTAGATTTGATAAAGATTTTAAAACAGAAGGTATCTATGATGAGCTGACTGTTTTAGATAAAATTTTGATGGGCACTGATGAAAAGGTGATTAAAAAACTTTATGGACATTTACTAGAATTTAAGATGGAGGAAGAACAGGTTAAAGATACAATGATTGCATGGGGGAAAAATTTTGGATATGGAATTGATTTAGAGAAGTGGCAAAAACTATGGTCTCAAAACTATAAAATGACAATGTCAACTGCATATAAAGAAAACTTGTATAAGATGTTTTACAGGTGGCATTTACCTCCAGCAAGGATTGCGAGAATGTATAAGAACAAGTCTGATAAATGTTGGAAGTGTCATCAGAAGCCCGGTACATATTACCATATGTGGTGGACATGTCCAGAAGCTAAAAGATATTGGATTAAAATCCACACATGGTTGGAAAAAATGACAAAACAACATATAGACTTTAAACCAGAGACATTTCTATTAGGAATTATACCTGAAACATATAGTAAAGAACTGAAATATTTGATTGTAAATGTTTTGACAGCGGCTAGAATTGTATTTGCTAAAAACTGGAAAAATGAAAAAGTACCTATGCAGGAGGAAGTTATTAAGAAAATTATGGAATGTGCAGAGATGAGTAAATTAACATTTGAAATTAGAGAGCAAGAAGATAAACAATTCTATATGATATGGGATCTGTTTTATCAATGGTTGGATGAAAAGATATAGTAATGTAATAGATCAGCAAATTATATAATAGAAACTTGACAAACTGATATAAATTACTATATATATATATATATATATATATATATATAATCAATGGATAAAAATGATATAAATCTTATTATGAAAGCTGATGTTATAGACTAGTAACAAATGAATGATAATTGATAATTGATAAATATATATATATATGTTAGATAGATGACATGAGATTCTATATAAATGATGAGTGAAGACTATGAAAGGATGGCACAAATGATTGGTAACTGGCTGACACACGGTTTAAAATGGAAGATGGTTTTTTTTAATGTTTTTTATGTTATTGTTTGTATGTGTTTGTTGTAAAAAAAAAAAAAAAAAAAAAAACCAACAACTTTCTGCATAATAAAACCAACTTGCTTTTTAATGAATGAGATACATACACTGAGGAAATGGGGGGGGGGGGGGAATAGACATGAAAATCATATAAAACCTTGCTTCCATGAAGCCTATTCCTCTGTTGTTGCTGCTGTTTTTAGTTTTGGCATTGTTGGTTGTTGTTACTGATTATTTCTCTTTGCAGCGCAAAGGTAGGTTGTATTATAGATCTGAATTATGCTCTTGAATCCACCACAATATCCTAAGCAAGGAAATCTCAGACTACTTAGTTTTCCCAAGGTTCACAAATCCTTCCTTTTCAGAAGTCAGAAGAAAATATACAGCAAGGAATACTGGAGGCAACAGAAGAATACCATGGAATTCACATGGCTAGACTTTGTGATATTAGATAATCCCCAGGAAAGGCCAAAGCATTAAAAGATCAGGCCCAGTCCAAACCAAGAAAGCCAGGATTACCACTTATCCTCAAATCAAAATTTTAGAAAAGTGAAAGTTTTCCAAATTTTAGAAAAGTGAAAGTTCAGAATGTAAATTTACATATATTTGTATTTCACCTACCCCACAGTCCATTCCTGTGTAGTTTTAAATTCTTCTGAAACTGTATGTCATTTTAAAACTGATTCAGTCCCTTCCCTGGTATCATTGCCCCATCCATGTTTTGCACATAATCTAAGAACATAAAAACAGCCCTGCTGGATCAGATCAAAGGCCTATTAATACAGTATTCTGATCCTTTAGTGGCCCATTTATAAAACCTCTTCCTATAGAAAGCCCAAAGTGGGACATGAGCACAATATCACCTTCCATGGACATTTCTCAGACACCAGTATTGAATGGAATTCTGAAGGCAATGCCAGCATAGCTAACAGTCCCTGATTACCTTATCTTTGGATAACTCCAACAGCATCCATAGGGTCAAAACAGAAAGATAGAGGTCAACGCAGCATGACTGAAACCTTGTCCCTTTTGTAGTGCATCAACTCTGCACACATGTATAAAGGGGTGAGCTTCAATCACTTTGATGAAACTACCATCTTGCCTGCTTTGATCCTGCCCTGTGGACAGTATGGAACTGATATAAATGAATTCCAGCTTAATTATGCACATAATGGCTCACTATGTGGAACAGAGGTGTATTTTTTTTTAAGATAATGGAATGTGAAAACATGTAAGGGTGGATGGACTTTCATCTGGTCACCCTGAAAGCCACTGGGGACAAGTGAGAGAACATACAAACATTTGGCTTTGCAAAAACCTGTTATAGTGGTCACAGAGCTTTGCCACTTTACAATTTATGCACTCTCCTAATTTACTATTTGAGTTTACTCAGGAAGGAAGTCTATGTTTGTCCTTAGCTGAACTAATTGAAAAATGCCAGGGAAAACCAAGCAACCTCAGTGAGTAATGACTTTTTATGATGGTCTAGAAGCTGAAGCAGAGCTCAAAATCCATAGCCTAAATCTGCTTATTCTGCTATGGAAAACATAATTCTATATAGCCAGTTTTGCTCTGCTACTTGCTATGTTCTCACATTACACCAATACATGGGTTATTTTAACTATGGTCTGTTATATAAACCAGAAATAGTATTGCAGATTGGTCCTGGTTTCATTTTGCTCCTTTTAGCTATTCTTCCCATTGTCTGTTGAACAATGAGTTCGAGGATTCTCTTTTACACTACTGTATTCATGTATGCGGCCAGTAAGCCAATAAGAAATCATGGTTTCAAACATCATACTAACTGAAAAACTAACGTCACATTATGGCTTAGTTCAATATATGTTGTTGTAACCTTAAACATACTGGCTATGCTTCTAGCACACAAAAATAGGAGTATGGCCTATGTACCAAAAAGGTAAGAATTGCACGTTATAAAGAGGTTCAGGGCTAAGGAATTGAGTTCTCCCCAGTTTCGGAGTTTAAAGTCTAACAAACAGCAGTTTACAAAACCCCAATTGTTGCCTTTTGGCAGGCCCAGAAATGCTCAAGGCACATGATATAAGAATTCAAATGCAAAGCCTTTGAACTTAGTTTATCACTGTCCCAGGGTTTTTAAGACACACATGCATGCATAGATAGGCTTTGTATACCTTTTGATCATATTGTATTGAACTAGTCTCTTGTTTAATACATAGGTTTTTTTAAGACCACAGCATGATCACATTAGAGTAGAATGAACATAAAAGAACTTAAAAAAAAAAAGTCCTTTGGCCTCTCCCAATACATGAATAGCAAGGGTTTCAAAGGCAATGAATGACATGTCTCTGCTCTGCACTTAGCTATCAGAATTAACAAAAGGGAAAATATAGCTTTTATGATTAAACCTTTACTGTAGTTAACATGGAATTCCACTGCTTCATTTGTAAGTGTAGGTTGTGTATACTTAATGTAAATTGAGCAATCTTTAAATCATGTTTTTTTCCTGAAGGAACAGAATTCTTCAGAAGTAGGGATACCAATGGAGATAAGTTGTCTTTCCACCACTGTTTTTGTTAGGTTCAGTTGACCATATGCATCAACCTTCTTTGTGGTGTTATGTATTTAAATAAGAGAGATCTCATGTTTTAGCATATCAGGGACTTATGTTTTTGCTACCTGTTGTCCTATTTTATACTTAATAACTCCACATCTAGCTGAATTTACACAATGCAGCTCTGTTTTAAAGATGCATACTTTATGGGTAAACATCAACACCAAATTAGACTATTGAAATATGTCTCTCTTTTGTCTTTTCTATTCTTATTTCTCTATTTCTTTTCCTACTATCCTACTTTGTTTTTTGATATTTCTGTCACCATGAGTTTATAAAGTTTATAAAGACATCATTTAAAAACCTAGCAAACCATTCCATCTTATCATTACAGAAAATTAATTCTTTTGAAAATGTTGTTTAAAGGAATCAAGAATTTTTACTCATGGGTGTCTGCTGTATGGGGTGAGGGACAAGAGGGCAAATGACAAAATGTGCATCATAACGTCATGACACAAATACCATGAGTTAAATACTTGTATCAGCTGAGACACAAGTACATGAAGGCAGGATTTGCATCATAACTTTTTGAATTATACAGACATTTTACTTGGTCTAAGTAGTCAACAACTTGCTATCAAGTAAAACAAGTCCCATTCCATTGATTTCAACCCTACACTATTTTAAGAAATTTTATTAGTTTCACTTTCCCTGAAAATAATGGGATTTAAAGGGAACAAAAGAATCTGTGAAAAGAACCTAACTTTATAAAGTCTACTTCTTTATCGTAAGCTATTAGAATTCATCTCTTTTATTTCTTGAAGGCTAGAGCCAAAATGGCAAATATCATGCATATGGTATACAAACTACCTAGCTTGGTTATAATGTCAAAGCTAGTTTGGGTCCAGTTCCAAAAGCAGTTTCAACATCATTCCAAAAAAGAGATGAATAATAATTTATGTTAGTGTCCTTCCTGAAGTTCTGAACAATTGCTACTCTGAATGCATTAGGAATAAAAACCTGTTTTATGTAGTTTTTTCTTGTTCTGTTTCCAAAATTGATCCAGTTTAATATGACATAAAACCATGTGGCAGTTGTTTGAGACCAGATGGGGTATGGTTTGAGCTCTCATTGTCTAGGATCTATCACATACTTCATTATGATACCAGTTTTTCTTGGCATGCTACTCCTGTGTTAAACTGCTGAAATTATTTAGCCCATTCAGAAACTGACATTTCTTTTTCTGCTCTGTCACATTACAGCACAGCAATCTGTCAAGGAGGCAGCATCATAGTCAGCTATTGCTTTTCTCCTATCATTTTCAGATGCTGAACTGTATTTCTTTAAACAATTTAGTATTTGATGAACAAAACCTAAAGGAAGCTTCCATCCGACATTAAGATTGTCATATTGGATTCCTCATATCATTGCTCAGAAAACAGTGCAGACACTGTTCCCCTTTCCCCTGAAACTTCCATACGTATTTCACAAGCTCTATTTAGACATTTATCTGAATGCCTGGGGGTAGAGAATGATACTGCCCACACCACTTAGTCTGTTGGTCTCATCCCTTGTTCTCTCAGGGATAGTCACATAAGTGGTCTGAAGAGGAGCTGTATTTACATTCACTTAAAATCAAGTAGAGCTCTCTGTCTGATTAATGAATAAGGATAGATTGGCCACAGTCATTCATGCACTGGTAATCTCAATATTAGATTATAACAATGCACTATATGTGGAACCGCGCTTGGGACTTGTCTAGAAGCTGCACCTAGTGCAGAAATGATGAGAACATACTGACTCATAATGCATGCACATTATCTCTTCCTAAAAGATTTGTACTACCTGAGGTTCATTACTGAACCAAATGCTAGTGTTAAAATTCAAACCATTCAACAAGACAAGACCAGATTATCTGAAATGGTGGTTTCAATTATAACAGCCTGTGAGACATGTATGATCTTCAGGAGAGGTTCTGCTTTCTGTGTTGCAACCTGCAATTTGCTGCTTCGTGGCAACATACATGTTTGGTGGACCTTCTTTGTAATGGCAGTTGTCCTATTGAATAACCTCCCTTCTTTGATACCCCAGGCCACAACACAACATTTCAGACATCCTTTATTATTTTTTATGTTGCTTCCCCAGTTATTAACTTCACCTAACATATCTTTAAGTGTACTATTTTACTCTGCTGGATTATTTTTCAGATTTTGTAAACTGCTTTCTTTTTTTTTTTGCAACGAAATATGGAATAGAAATAATCTTAAATTGACAGAGCTGGGATTCTCACTTCATACGCAATATAATATTTACAATATAGCCAATGGAACAAGGATTGAATTTCGGAAGTTCCTGTTCAATGATTACAAATACAAACATTTCCAATGAAAACAGTGAAAATCTATTTTAGGTAATGATGGAATAACCAACCCCCCCTTGTTTCTCTTTCACAGAAGCAATTAAAAGGAGAAACATTCCTTAGTAATTTGTTGTTATATATTAATTATTGCTGTCCTGCAATCATTCTGCTGTTAGAATTCTATCATTCATAGCTTATTACTCTGCCCAAACCAAGGGTGGACAACCTGAGAACCTGCATGTTACTCCTACATCCTAAAAGATGCCAATCTCAAGTATAAAATAATAAATGACATGTTTTCCCCAGTATAATAATTGCAGCATTTACCCTAAAATATTTAGAGCCCATCCCAATCCTGGTTGACTTTGGCCCGTCTATTTCCTTTCCTTGGCTATAATCCAAAATTTGAATGGAGGGTTTTCAAAAGAAAAAGAAACAACCAGACCAATGCTTGACTCAGGAACAAGAGCTGAAGCTGAAGCTGCAAAAGCCTAGCAAAGCATTTAGTTATGAGCTGTCCAGTTGTGAATATCTCCAGCAAGAATATAAGAAAGGTGTGTTTCTGTCTACACGTACCCAAATAGAAGAACATAAGAAAACTATATTTTAACCAAACCTGAGCTTAGATGCAACTTGTGTCAGGCATTCTGAGGAGCACTGAGAATTTAAAGCTATCTTGAAACAAAGGAGGGGGGTTAGATTGGAAGCCACATGAAAAACATTTGAGGCTTATGCAAAAAAATCAATATTCATTGCACCAGTTGCTTGCAAAATTAGACTATTAATTTTGTGTAAACTAACCTATCTGAAAAGTACACTGTGGGGGATTATGGTAGGAGCTGCTGTTGTGCTAGACTCTATTATGGAGCAAGCACTTTAATTAGATCCCTAGAGAATCCATCATGTCTTGGATCTTTGTCTTGAAAAGAACATTTTTTTCTGCATTTAACTGTCAAAACTACATATGAACAACAAATAAAGTAATTATTAATTTAAAATAGAAGAAACAAGAACTATCTCTCAGTTTCAAAGGGAAAAACACTATTCCTAATAATGGACTCCTAGCTTCAGACATGTCACAGGCTGCTTTTGTGCTTGTGAGTGTATGTTTTTTCTCACGAACACCTGGTGCCACAATCAGAAAAAGATTTAAAGGCAAGGAAAAAAAAGAAAAGTCCAACACGTCTCCTGATAATTTTGCATTTCCAATATTCCTTTGATTTAAACTAGTGTCCCTGTCATACTCTTGACTTGTACACTACAATGGCACATCATCACTATGGCCTCAGAGGACTATTTGGGGAACTGCTGTCACTGATTTCCTCAGTCCCACTCCACATCACTGACTGCTACAAAGTAAGAACAGGAAGTGCTTAGACATAATAAAATTTTGTTCTAACATTATTATAGTCTAAAATCATGAATTCAGGATGCAGAAATACTATATATTCTAGAGAACTGAAAACACAGTAGTTGATCTCTCTCTCTCTCTCTCTCTCATGATCTGATTCTCTCTTAATTGGTATAGACTATAAACCTGCAATGTATTTTTGTAATGTGATTCTCAGAGCTCTTTCCTCAGCAGAGTAAAAGTAATACCCACCTATCCTTGAGCTGGCAGAAAACTATACCAGCATAAAATTTGTGTTTCTATTTACCATAAGCTGGGGAAGTTGGGGAAAGGAAATGGTGGATTCATCTGGCTTTGTTTCTCTTTTCTCCCTTCAAACATCACTGCCCCAATACATTTCCTCATAGCACTGAGGTGGAGGCTGTGGAAAAGGGAAGTTTTGAGCTAGATGTATGGCTTTAGCTATGTGTCAAAACTTGCTTTATTTTTCTGCACCTGTTCCTTCATGTGTTTATTATTTAAAAAATATGCCTATAGCTAACATAATCAGCATGGTGCCAGAGTTAAGAGCTCTCCTGAAAACCAGGAGCAAAAGTGCCAATGCACGTCAGTTATTTGGGGGGTTGGTCTTTTGAAATAGCTTTAAATCCAGGTCCAAGAGGAGCCTGACTATCAGCTCTTTTGGATGCGAACTTAGTGCTCTTCCAATAGAGCAGCCCCAAACCACCCTGAACAATAGCTGGCATGCAAGGGGAGAATTATGCCAAGAGGTGGCAGAGAGAGATCTAGCTCTTGCTCTCTCTTTCTCTCACTCTCTCTAGCCTGCTTTACTGTGCAGCAACTGCTACTGCTGGTTAGAAAGTAGAAAGGAAAACCCAGTTTGAAAGAAAATGCCCAAAGCAGAACGATTCTGGAAGACAATGCCCAGAGTTGCTGGGAGTCGGGCAGTATACAAATGTAATAAATAAATAAACAGCTATTACATGCCAGGCTATTACGTGACCCCAGTCCCTAGGTATTATCTGACTGCTCCACTAGCAGAGTAGTTGGGGAAGCACATCAGACTGTATCCAGAGCAAAACTGTCAAGTTATATCTATATGAGATAGATAAAGACAAATTATCTCCCAGCCCACAGTTGCTTGGAGTTGGGCAGCATACAAATTTAACTTATCATCATCGTCATCATTGTCATCATCTTAAGGCTGCCTCACTTATGGCCCTGGGATCAGACATCAATAGAGCACACACTATTTGGGAGCATTCTCTAATCAAGATTTTCCAACCTCAAAAAGTCTCAGTCTTATAATTAAATGGTGTCAGATTTCCCACCCCTTCCCAGGTGGGAAACACTCTTGTCCTTGGCAGGGAAAAAAATTAATAGGCCTATAGAATTGCAGTCAACAAATGTAACCCACATATCTATATAATACATATCTGAAACAAACATCAACAACCAACACTATCCTGTACATGTGAAGGTGGAAGTAATTGTATCTGAGCTCAACTGGACTTCAGTCCCATCAAAATGCATTAATCTGAATTTTAAGTTACCAGTTTCTGAACTGGCACATGAACCAGAAAACAATTACAGTGTTAGCTTAGACCTCAAAACTAAACAAATGTACTCAAAAAGCACTATTAGGAAAATGCTTTTCCTAGGTGCACACCCTAAGTAAAAAGTAAAAAATGTGGATATGTTACCTTATATCACTAAATTTGCTAACTTGTGTAACAACTCTATTATTAATCTAATATCAAGATGACACAGGTCATCAAATTCATAAGTGGCACTCTACATTTTTGACTCCCTAACCTACTACTGTATATAAATAGTCTTAATAACCCAATGGACCAAATATCTTATTCAGCACACTAATTGGTTCCAAATCTCTGCTAAGCATCAATGGTATTACTACCAGAGGCTAAACATTAAACATTAGTTGTGTGACAATCATCAAGAGGATTTTCCATCTTTTAATCTCTGTGCTTCCTCAAGAGAGCAGGCTTATAATGGACTAATGCCCATCAGAGCCCTCTGTTTGATTTCTCTCTTATTTTAGAACATAGATATAGATATAGATATAGATATAGATATAGATATAGATATAGATATAGATATAGATATAGATATAGATATAGATATAGATATAGATATAGATATAGTTAAAACACAGGAAGTTTTTCCTGGGGAAGGACAATAAAAGTCACTTTATAATGCATCATGGGAAATAGGGAATGACAGAATTCTAGTTATTCAGGAATTTATAACTTACCCTGTTAATTTGGAAATTACTTTCTTCATGGTGAACTGTACTCACAGGTAAGTCTTTTCCTAGAAAGTCAAGCCTACATTCAGCATGACTTAGGTTTGGGCTGTAATAATCTGGCAGTTAGGGGTCTTGTTTCTCTTTGCTGTCATTTAGTGGGTAGCCAAACTATTGTAGCTCAGATTTGGTAGTCCTAAGCATTACTGGAAAAGACACACCCACTCACTGTGATTTATAAGCCATGGTTTATTGCTTAGTATGTTGTCTGAACTCAGGAATTTGTGGCTGGTAAAGACATGGTTAAATAAATAGTTGAATAAACCATGGTACAGTGTATTATGTGAATCCAATCATAACCTGCTGCATTAAGGAAATCAAGTTCCTTGGGTGGGTTTAATTATATAACTTTCCATCTGCTTCAGCATAAATTGACCTGTTGACTTTGTGTGTCTAGGGGGAAAAAAAGCATAGACATGAATAGAAAAATGACAAGGTATTTGAAAAGGAAATAATCACATAGCAAATCTCAATCTTATCCGTTGTGGTTATCTCTAAATCATGTAAGTAAATGTGCATCCTACTTTTACCTGCAGCATTTTGTTTTGTAGGGACTTTACCGGGCCCAAGCGTGAATGTGACTAAGTACAAAGAGATCCTAAAGATCTATCCTGCATTCAAGCCTATTAAATGCAATTTTTAAAAAATGAAGACTGTAAACTAATATCCAGAAAGTCCAGCCAATATGTCTTATATTTGCTATTGTGAATATATTTTACAAAGAATGGAAAGACTTGCTGGCAACAAACAGAACCAAAAGAAGAAGAAACATTCTGAATATTCATTTATCAATTTATGTGCCATCTCAGTTACTGAGGTAACTCTAGGGAGCTTTCATATTTGGAAAAGAATTGTCAGGATGTGAAGCTTGGCAACAGGTATGGTACACTGTGTGATTTCACACACCAAAGACGTCACCATGAGAGGGGCTTCACAACTTCTAGCAAATTGTATTGGCAATGATGATTGCCACATGGTCTGACTCCTGAATAGGCTCTCCTGAGCAGATGCAACAGAAACACTTGAGCCATTGTTATTAATTGTTTCAGATACATTTTGGGGATTGGACATGGAAGCCAGAGTTTATCCTTCAAGCCAAGTTAAGAGGTGGCCAATATCTTTAAACATAGTTGTGTTCAGATTATATATAATTTAGGATGGGATAGGCTGCAATCTGATGCCTTTCAGATGTCAAGCACTGCAACTCTAGTTGAAAACTGTAAATGGATCAGTGCCAACTTATCTCATCAATAAAACTAAAATAAACTAATCATTGATTATCATATATCTCTCTGAATCTTTGGCTGCCATTTCTGTAATGTTAGTCTAGACATGCACACGTCTTTATTAAGCTTAAATCATGAACATTACAATTTACAATCCTCAAGCACAAATGATATTCACATTTCAATAAATTATGGGGGGGGGGAAATCTAGCAAACTTTTCTTTTAAAAAAAACCTCTCTCTCTCTGTATGTATGTATGTATGTATGTATGTATGTATGTATGTATGTATATATGCATACAACACAGAATCAATTAAATTAATATCTGAATTTGAGCCAATTTAGAAAGATGTGGGTACAGAAGATACGATATGTTTCAATATCATCGCAGATGACTAGTGGATCAATCTGAAATACGACTTTTTGTTGACCACTTAATTGCATTGACTATATCAAATTGTGAGTGAACTTAAAATCATAATGAAAAATACATTTTTTTCCTTCATAAACTTACTGCTGTTACTTTGAAACAGACTTATGTACAATATAAAGATGATTAATTTTTCATCCTTGCTGTGGAGTTGGAATTGTTCACTAAAGTCTTTGAATACTGAAGGGAGGCAGGATAACAAAATTCAGATTTTCTATTGCACTATAATAAAGAAGGCAGCTATATTGCTGTGTATAAAAGCTCCTCATATCCCAGACATCATTAGTTTCAAGACCTGTAGAAGCTAAATACTGTCTCCTGAGAATAAACAAAGAAATCCTATCAACTTCAGTGGTTACATAACTGGCCCCTATACCCCTTCCCTTTCCCCTTCCCCTTCCCCTCTCCCTTCGCCTTCCCCTTCCTTTTGGTTGCTAATATATTCCTTAACAATTTTAGATTAAAACTGTGCAATCCATTATTATGCAGATTATTTTTGCGTTTTTCCTTCTTTGCTGGGATGTAACAGAAAATGAAGCCCAGAATGTCATTTCCAATTAAACTGCCTCACTGAAGATGAGCTCTGGCTGGGGCAGGCACATTCCAACAGGACATGCAGAAACTTGGCTTGCTTGCTGGGTGGAGGTAGACAGTAAGGATAATGAAATTCCATAGATGATAATCAGGGATAGTACAATAGATTTTTAGGTGAACATGAAAGTAAAAACAGAATCAACTGGGGGATGAAAACTTATATTTGTCAAAAGTGTGATAAGCTTTGTATTTATGGGTTTCCCACTGTCAGTAGTAGGGAGTACGCTCAACAAAATATTTGGCAGGGAAACAATTTGAAATATGGCCAATTGCCTCCTTTGACCCTTTCCTTTTTTTGTTTGCCAGTCACAGATTAATCAATGTAAACCAGGATGAGGGAAAAATGCAACAGGCCAGACCATTTGTTATGCAGTAGCAGTGTAATCGGTAATACTGATTTAAATTATTTTGGCACTGATCAGCTGTTCACCCATTATTGCAGCCCTCCCTACCTTCAAGTACTTAGGCATGTACAATTACAGCTTTGTAATCTGATCTTATTATTGTTTGGATTAAAAATGTAACAAAATCATATTCATAGCATATTGGCTGCATTCAGCCTTTTATTGGTTCTGAGTACCCCACCAAAATGTAATCAAGTTACAAAGAAGAAAGAAATAAGAGACTAGTTAAACCAAAAAGGAGGGAAAATCCCATTTCTAAAAAGCAAGAACATTCCATAGTGTCATGAATCTCTTTTGGATGTTATAAGTTAATATATATGTAAAATATAAATAATAGAATCATAGGGTTGAAAGGGACCTTGGAGGTCTTCTAGTCAATCCCCCGACCAATTCAGGGACCGTCATAACATCCTGGTCAATGGCTGTCCAGTCTTTTCTTGAAAACTTCCAGTGAGGGAGCACCCACAACTCCAGGAGGCAGGCTGTTCCCTTGCTAAATAGCTTTCACAGTTAGGAAATTTCTCTTTATTTCTTTTCATTTCATTTTGGATCTTTCTCTGTAAACTTCCTCCCACTGGATTTTATTTTATCTTCAGGTGCTCTGGAGAATAGACCCGCACCCTCTTCCTGGTGACATCCCTTCATGTATTGGAAGAGTGCTATCATGTCTCCCTTAACCTTCTCTTCTTTAGGCTAAATGTACCAAGATCCTTCAACCACACTTCGTAGGCTTTAGCCTCCAAGCCTTTAACCATTTTTTTCACACTTTTCTGCACTTGTTCCAGTTCCTCAGCATCCTTTCTGTATTGTGGTGGCCAGAACTGGACATAGTATTTCAGCTGTGGCCTGACCCGTGCAGCTTAGGGAAGAGGATAGAATTCTGAGGATCCATGGCTTTCTTAACATACCATATTCTCTAGACACATAAAAAATGTACAACATAGCCCAACTTGGAGAGAAATGAGATTTTTCTTTTTCTGCCTTTCTGAAAACATTTCCCTTTTCCAGTTATCTTGCATTTCATTAGCTCATCAGGATTTCTAAAAGATGATGGATACAGTAGGGTAAGCAGGTCTGTGTGGCAAAAATCCAGACAACCATTGGAAGGCAGCAAATAGATGCTAAAAACACTTTACTCTTTGCTGACAGCTAATGGTCATTCAGATTTTTTTAATTTTCAATTTAGAACATATAATCCTACATAAAGATACAGTCAATCAGCTAGTTTCTTCAGTACTTCAGGATTTAGATCATCTGAGCTTGGAAATTCCAACCCCCTCCCCCTCCCCCATTTTTCCCCTCTTTGATACCTGTTAACATTTTAACATCTTCACCCAAAAAAACTCTGATATATTTCTCTTCTTCCTTTTATTTCAAACACATCTAAAGAGGTTTTTGTTGACATTAGCACCTTTTGCCAACCCCAGTTCATGATGAGCTTTTCTAACACTCTTTATACAATACAGAGCTACTTATATACCTGTACCAGTACTTCCTTGATGTGTGTGTGCGTGACTCCTGGAGACTGCCTAGAGAAGTCCCTGCAGTTTTCTTGGCAAGGTTTCTTGGAAGTGGTTTCCCCTTGCCTACTTCCTAGGGCTGAGAGAGAGTGACTAGCCCAAGGTCACCCAGTTGGCTTTGTGCCTAAGGCAGGACTAGAACTCACAGTCTTCCAGTTTCTAGCCTAGTGTTTCTCAACCTTGGCCACTTGAAGAACTGTGGACTTCAACTCCTAGAATTCCTCATGCTGGCTGGGGAATTCTGGTAGTTGAAGTCCACACATTTTCAAGTGGCCAAGGTTGAGAAACACTGTTCTGACCTGATGCCTTAACCACTATGCATGACCTATGCATTTTTCCACCTCCTATATATGTCTCCTTTTTGTCCACATGTTCACTAAGCATTCTACACAGCCATAGAGGCTTTTTCTGCTGTCTTCTATTTTTTTTTCCTAATTGGAATTGCTTGCAATAGTGCTTTACTATTTCTTTTAAATGAATTCCTACCCACTGAGCTCCTTTTTTATTAGCTTTTTCTCCCACAGAATCCTAGCTATCATTGCTCTGAGTTCATTTTTTTTCTTGAAATCCAAGATTTGCATTTTCCTACACGAACTTCCTTAAAAAAAAAAAAAAAAAAAACTCCACCATTTTTATAATCTTCTTCTTGAGTATGAAATGTCCCTCCACTGGTCTTTGGATATTGCAAAATAGAGATCTTAGTACTGTATTAGAAAGGTTTTTTAAGTGTACTGTATCAGTCTCAAAAATTATTCATGCTGCATATCTAGGCACAATTTGTTTCAGGGGCTCAATGAGCTGGGAGACATGTGAGAAAAACAGGCATTCTATCATAGAGGTTTTTTAAATAAAAAATTATGAAACATGCACATACAATTAGGAGATCAGCATAAAAATATTGCTGGTGTCAGTATTTTAGTGAAAAGGTTACAACTAATATAGTGTTTGTAGATTCTCAGCTGTAGTCATTTAAAACCTCTTCCTGCATCTGTTCCATGTATCCCACATGTTTCCTGAAGATTTGAACAAATTTTTGCATATCCACAGAAGTATGAAACATTTTATAAAGCTGAGATCCAGTTGAATTTCCATACATCAGCCATATGGTACTGTCATTTAATTATATTAATTGGTCTTGGAAAGTGTTCAATGGCTATTTTGTGTTCCCAGGTACTGTCCACACAAACCTAGCCTGTATCTCTCCCCACCTGTTAAATAAGTTATTGAAAAAGTAAAAAACCTTGAGAGATTGAGAGATTGTCAATTCTTGTAGGATTTCCATGTTCAACATAAGAATGTTGAAATCTCATGACAAGTATTAGGATGAAATTTCTGAAATGTTTACATTTGGCATCTTGTGAAATTTGGGATAAATTTTTTAAATTGTTAGGGTACGAGCTTGCATGAATGTACCCATGGCATAAGGAAGCTGTAGAGCCTGTGTTAAACATTGACAAAAATGGTACATTGAAGATTCATAAACAAAAAATAAAACATCAAAAATATTAATAAATCGGCGATCTTTTCCAGCATAAATATACTTGAATGGTTAATTTGAGCAAAGTGGACTAAATTAGGGACACACAGTATATTGCTGTGCATTTGCTTGGCAATTGTATAGAAATAATTACTGATTTTCAAGCACAAGTAATCAAGCATCTGTGTGACAGTAGACATGCAGGAAAGCTTGCAGAAAACAAGACAAACGTGCTTTAAAACAGTTTATCAGGGACTCATGAATACTGCCGTCTTAATGCAGATTGTCCAGTGATGGACCTAGAATCATGGATCATTAAGCTAGAAATGGTTTTAATGGTGATTCCTCTGAATAGCAACAGACACACTGAAAGTAGGATGTTAAGGGAATTCTGTCAGTATTGTGAGAGACTTAGCTGAATCTAATTATTTAGGAATAACATTACTAAAAATGGTGGGAAAAGGTGATATCTACATTTATTGCTAGAGAAAGGGCAATATCTACGTTTACTGCTGACTGGTAACCCCTTATAGACCTTTCGTGTGCAACAGAAAAAAAATGAACTTATGATTTATGGTTTTGATGATTAGACAGGATAGATTATAGAAAGAAGAGAGTTATGTTGTAGCCATAGAATAAGAAGTAAATTTATAATTGTACTTTTAACTGCTGTCAAGAACAGCGGAAGCTACTTCTTTGTATCTTTTTTTCTTCTTTCTTTTCTATCTTTCTTTTACTTTTTTTCCTTTCTTGGACTTGTAGCTTTCTCTTTGATCTCTTTTTCTTTTCTTTTTCTTACTTTATATTAGTTTGTATTCGTTTTTATCTTCCTTTTTAAAAAGTCTCTAAGAAAATTATATACATATCTAATTATACATATATCATGAATTGTTTAGTAATATATAGAATAACATTACTAAAAATGACACTATATTTGGGCTCTTATAAATGAAACACAAGGGCTTTGTGGATTGAATTTACTCTCCCAACAAAGACACTATGTTGCATATGCTGAAATCCAAGAAATCTTTGGTATAGAATAAAATGATCTGGCTTTCTGAGAGGAAAAAGGGGGTGTAGCTCCTATCATGTTGGGATCCAATAAGATGAGGTTTTTATTCTCCAGATCTTGTTTTCTTCCATATAAATGCATAGGATAGAAAACAGAGACACCTATAACTGCTTTCAATTTTTCTCATTTCCCTATATGTGCATTAATATAAAACTTTTTTTCTGCAGCAATTCCAACATGCAGAATGCTAATTCACCCCACAGTTAGTCCTATCAGATCATTATACACACACACACACACACACACGTATGTATGTGTCGTTCCATATTTCTGAAACCCACAATGCAGTATCTATTGAGTTGCAATCTAATGCCACAAACCACTGCACAGTGTTGCATCTGTAGGAGAAATAGGCAAATTGTTGGGTGACATGTGCTTTATCTGTTCAGTAAGGCTTTTGACCAGTGGAGTTATTTATTCAATTTTTTTTTTAATACCAACCCAATCACAAGACACTGAGCAGTACACAGCAAGGGGGTGGGGAGTGGGGACAGAAATGAAAGCAGTAATATTCCCACCTCTAATAAAACATAATCAAATTGGATTTGGTGGTTGCCCACAATCACAGTATGGGTCCACAGCCCCTTGGAATAAAATGGTTCTGAGGCCTTTTGTCATGAAAAGAAAGTTGGGGGAAAACTATATCCCCAGGAACAGCATATTGCAAAGTGTGGGGACTATTACAGAGATGGTCTGTGGGACTAAGACTGTTTTGATCTTATTGTGTTTGGATGAAGTACCTGGTTCCACATATGCAACACAGCACATTCTTGATTCTGAGGGAGCTAGTGATGTGACATGGAAGGGAGAGCACCAACTGAGTTCATTGACATGGGCAGGTCACCCCATACTCAGTTTTAATTGATGGCTGGCATACACTATAAGTAGTGAAGGACTAGTTAAAAAGATCCAATGTGTTTCCTGAGTATGCTTGGAGAACTTCACTCTTATCTGTCCTGTGAAATAGGTATGAACTGAGTAATGGACAATATCATTCTTAATGCCCCCTTTTCTTCTTCAGAGTTAAATCAGCTCCTGATTTATTATAGATTGAGTACAAATGGAGGAAATTTCAGAATAAATCAGATTGAACATGAATTTGGTGTCCTATTTAGAATCCTATTCAATGGCAATGGAGACAGCAAAGAATACTTTCTTTTCTGTCTCCAAAATATTTGCACAAACTAGGTTGGTCTTGCTTTCTATACTGTGGAACAGTCAATAGTACACTCTAAGAGTATTTATGCAATTCTGGGTGAATTACATCAATCAGATCTTCATCAGCTTGTATCCAAGCGTTGGGCAGGTTGTAGTGATATAAGCTTGGGACCTGTCTGCCCTGTTATTTTGAATTGTTTTCAGCTTATAAATCTTGAGTATGTGGCACAGTGTGTAGATTGAGGGTGATTGCTTCTCTACTCAACCCTTGTCCTTTCTGGCTACTCACATCAGCTAGAATGTTACTGATGCCTTGATTAAGGTAGGTATTTGATGCTTCCTTGTGAGTGGCATCTATTCCCTTCTGCCTAAAGAGGCAGTTATTAAATGCGTATTGAAGAAACTCTCTCTTCCCTGTGAGATCACTGTAACCACAGGCTTGTCTCTAGTATTCCATCTCTGGCTAAGTGGATTCAAAAGACAGTATCCTTAAAGTTCAGATGCCTTTTTCAGGACACTTATATTGAGATTGTTTTGGTTATCTTGGTGGATGACCTCTTTCTGGCTTGGGTAATATAATTTGCTATTTTGAATTGACCAATGATTAGGAAACCTTACAAATCCAATACTAAGTAAATACATATATACATATATACCAGTTCCAGATCTACTGGCAGCTTTCAGTATTGTTGACCATGCTATCTTTCTGGAACAGTTATTTTCAATAGTTCTGGCTATGCCTGCTGGGGCATGTCTAGAAAGTGCATTGGAGGACAGTTTGACAACCAGAGTTTATTGATTGATGGTGCCTTATATGGATCCATTTTGCCCTTTATATAACTATTTAACCTCCATGTAAAACTGATCGTTTAGGACATCTGGAGATTTGGAATGAGATGTCATCATTATATTGATTCCATCCAGCTTTATTGTTACTTGCCATTACATTCCAAGCACTAAATCAATATTACATTCTTGCTGAAACCCAGTAATAGACTGGATGAATGAGAACAAGCTGAAAATACATTCAGACAAAATGGAGAACTATTTGTTAATGGGATATTAAAATTGGAGATGGGGGTTCAAACTTTGCTGGATAGGACAGTATTTTCCTAAAACAGAAGCCCATAATCTTGGAGTGCTTCTATGTGTAATGATGGTAGTGGTGGCTATGGTGATTATTTGCACCACCAGATGCAAATATTGTTGAGTTCCTTGGACTTGGGTTTATCTTGACTTCACAATTGTAAGGAGTTCTATGTATCATTGTCCTTAAAAAGTGTTCACCTAGGGTGATAGTAGCTTAGTTAAAAACTTCATCTAAGTTCTTATTGGCAAATTCCTTTAGGCAGTTTATCTATAATTGATGCTAGGAGTGACAGTTTGCAGGAAGCCAGGCTTCAGGAATAAGACTGATTGTGCAATCAGAGAACCAATGGTTAGGTGGGCAACTGCAAACACATCAGCATGGCCCACCTATTTGACCAGTACAATTGAGGGGTATAAATAATAATAATAATAATAATTATTATTATTATTATTATTATTATTATTATTATTATTATCGTCATCGTCATCGTCATCATCATCATCATCAACATCATCATCAACATTTATACACCTGGGTTGGTGAGTGATAGTTATTAGATTAGTACTAATTGCTGCCAAAACTAACCAACATCTTTATTGAAATCTGTATGATTTGTGACAGAAATAATCTGTCATGTAAGTATGGCTCCACTATAGATATAGTGATAGCCATCAAACATTTAAAGTTTGATGGCTTTAAAAGAGGACTGGAGAAATTTATAGAGGCTATTCATGAATATAAGTTCATAACATTATCAGATATTATATGGTTCTTACTGTCAGTTACTCAGAATATAGACATAATAGTATTTTTCATCTCAATTCTGGTGGTGACGGTTAGGCATCTAGCTGGCTGCTATAGTAACAAATGGCAGACTAAACAGGCTGTTGAACTAATATGGTATGTCATTTATATATATGTATGTATGTATGTATGTAATCTTGCAATTCTGTACAAACAACCCGAAAAGTGGCTGACAGCAATTTAAAAACAAATTTAAAATGTAAGAATAAAAACAATACAATGAAAGCCAAGGTAAAATTAAAATCAATAATACAAGAACAAGTAATGATTATAAACTTGGTGAAAGAGATAGATTTTTTCCAGTTTTCAAATACTGGATAGTGGGGCTAATCTCACCTTTTTGGAAACTGCATGAGGCTATATAGGAGTATACTGGAAAGGTGACCTTCTAGAAATTATAGAATCTTCAAAAAGGGTTCTCCTGCTGATGTTAGTAACTGGACATGTTGACAGTGGGAGAACAGATCCATTAATTAATCAGGCCCTGAACTATTTAAAAGTCAACACCAGTAGCTTTGATTCTGTCTAGTAGGCAACCAGTGCAGATCTTTTACTTCAAGTGTTGTATGATCCCTGTAACTTGCTGCAGTTAACAGAGAAGCCACCTCATCTTGCACCAATTACAATTTCTAGAAACTATTTCAGTGGCAGTCTGTCAGCCCTTTGAGGTAGACCAGAGTAGAAAACCAAGTGATGCAGGCTAATACTACTTTTATTATAAGGTCGCAGTATTAGAATCTTGCAAGTCTGAAAGTGTTTCCCCCCTCCATGCCTTCCTTTATCTTCATGAGGGCTAGGGAGGTTTTTGTCTGAGACACTTTCTCAGGTAACAGTTCTGCCCCAGACTCAGGTTTCTTTTATCTGACCATTCTCTTGGTAGCAGCTTTTCTTCCTGTTCCTCAAGGTCATTCCTTCTACCCATTACATTGTCCCTGTAATGGAATGTGAGAATGCCCTTGGAAGATGGGGGGAAGAGATGCTGCCTAGGGAATGATCGGATAAAAGGGGGAGAAGCCTGCAACTGAGTAACAGGCAGAGAAAGAAACTTAGAAAGGACCCAGCCTAACTGATCAGGTGATAAAAAGGGATGGCAGGGGATTTGTACTTTCAGACTTGCAAGGTTAATGTAGCCTAACAATAAAGTAGAAGTAGCTCATCTGGTTGTGTTTCCTGTCTGGTTTACCTGGGAAGGCTGACAGTCCCAGGTGAAATATATTGCAGTTGTTAAGTTCCTATGAGTCTCTGACTTGAACATAGATCATCATGAATGTGGTAATATGTCTTGATGCCTGCCTGACCGCAGAAGCAGCAGTGTGGATTAGCTTGATGGGTCACAAACAATACCGATTTTACCATGATTAGAATGATTCTGGACAGGAACCACTATTAGTTGAGAGGTTTGGGGATGTAGAACATGTCTTCAAAAGTGTTAATATATTTTCCGTATTTGGCAAATATACATTGCCATTGATAAAGGGCAAAACTCTTTTGACTAATATGGTTCCATGGGCCATTTTGTTTAATTGAATAAACTGCAAGCATTTTCTTATATTTGTCTTGAAGTTGCTGTATAGCAATTTCACAGAATCGCCTAAATGTTTTGGGAACTTCATAGTATCTAAAAAAAAAAACCCATCCTTTTATCCATTCCTTCACAAACTTTCTACTTGCAATCTTATATCTAGTCAGGATTAAGGTGAATTTTTCCATAATACTTCAGATGTGTATAAAATATTTCCAGTGCAAATATCTCATGTCCTTTCTCTCACAATACATACATATATTTTAAAAGAATCTCATACTATTACATCTGTTCTTAACAAAGCAGATAATACATCTAGTGCTGTATTTGCTGATTTGTTAGCCCAGTTTTTTTCCTCTGACATACACCTAGTGGTTTCAAGTGGTTGCTTGAAACAATCAAATTGCACAGAATATTCACAATCATTCCTTAATTGTTTAAAATACTTCTATGACTTATTCTTGCTCTTTTTTATATAAATGAAGGATTGAAAATAAAGTTATTTCATGTTGTTACTATCCCTGTATATAGTCTTGTCTTCTGAGGAGCAAGGAATAAAGATTATGCTGCATGTTGTAGCTTACCTCCTCTGTACTATTCACCTTGAACTAGAAATGGCTGGATAGCATTGATCTACTTAAGGTCATACTTTGCCAATTTAAAAATGAAGGTCCTCCAGCTGCAAATAACAGATTTTTTATCTTAAAATCAATGATATAGATACAGATGAAAATGTTTATTTAAAGCATTTAGCCCATCACCCTATACTAAAGAACTGTGTTAATTTCATATACAATATGGTGTCATTATTTTTTTGTTGTTTACTGTGCCATAAAGTAACATCCTTTCTAAATAAATCATATTGCAAAATTGTTTAGAAATCCTAAGAGATACTTTAAATTCCATCATTGTATCATATCATTACTGTTATGTAATTTTACCCTAATCCCAATCATTAACACCTTCAGGGAAGGCAAGACAAAGGCTGTCATTGATGAAATCAGTTTCAATCATTGGGACGATCCAGTGGAGATTCCAACTCAAGCTGTGCCAAGCTGCCTGTTATAATCTGGGCAATCATTGAATGGCATGCTTCATGCTATGTTTCATTTATTCATGATGTAACTCAACATGACTTAGCACGACCTCATACATAATGACAGCATGAACAAACCATTTCAAAAGCACTAAGTGGATGAATTCCCCCATAGGGATTATTTCTCCTACTATTACTTGTCTTTCTATAGACAACTGATACAAAAAGGACAAATATGCAACTATAATTTATTGTAAAGTATTAAAAACATCTAATAGCTCCACAATGTTCTGGGTCTAAAATCAAAAGTCTTTAATCTTATGATCTATGGCACATAACTCTTTTTGGTAATATTACCCCATTGTTGTTTTTATTGTTGATATTATTATTACCATGACTGGTGTCTTTTGTATTGACAAAAAGTATTCTTTTAATAAAACACACACACACACACACCCATACACACACACACATCTTATTTGCTAGAGAAATAAAGCCAAAATTGCAGAATTAACCAGGTTGCTTAGCAACTAATAGTTCCAGTGTCACTCCTTGGTGATCAATTCAAGTCATACATCAAGGTCTAAAGCACCTTGTAGAAAAATCTGAATATATCTTGTTTCTCTGAAAATCTCAGTAACTTCATGTAATACAATAACACATTCATTTTCAGAAGATAAACTTTGTTGATTTTTTTTTTTTTATGAATATGGTATGTTAGTCCATTATTCTTTAAAACTAATAGGAAAAGCAACAGTTAATTACACCAATGTAACACATGTGATGTGAACAAGAGCAATTAGTGCTATTTTGTTATATATGTCCCATCCCATGGAATAGGGGGATGGTAGAGCAGAAGGAAAGAAGAAAAAGAAGCTATCATTATGCAAATTATTCACAATGTCCTTGATTCTCCTTAAAACTAGATTTTGACTTCTTCCTCCCAGCCAATGATAGCTGATTCATTCAACATTTCAACAGCAAACAAAATGGCTGCAATTCAACCTCTGCTAAATAAACATACAATGCTTGCAAATAATGTATTGTTTACAGAAATATTTATTTTGGGGCTTTCTGGAATATACAGCTAGGCTTTCATGTTTTTACTAATTCAGTTTAATTATAAAAATACACATCCTAAATGCCCATAACAATTGAATTCCTCTGAGTTTAATGCAAACTGCACAATCAGAAAATGCATTACATGAGACTTCCAGGAAAGAAATACCGAACTGAAGATGACTTTGCTGAGAGCAGAGCCAATGACCACAGCAGAATGAAGAGCCAGCAAGTAGACCAGCTCTTTGGGATTTGTCTCCAGACAGGGAGAAGCCTTGGGATCACCCACTAGTGCTCCAGACAGTTGGTCTTTGCAAGGAGACCACAAGACAGCAGTCTCTGGTGAGTTTAGAGCTTTTGGAGACTAGGGAATGTCATCTTTGCCCAAGCTGTGGTCAGTGCCTTTAAAAGGATTCTGGGTTCACATACTTCATTTTCTAATTACTTTTGAAAAGTGCTTGTTAGCTGCTTTTCAGATATTAGGAACCCTTGGAATGACAGGTTTTACTGCACTGGGAGAGTTTCCTTCAATCCTTAGTGAAAGAAGTTTTAAATAGAAGTTTAAGGGCTTTAAAAATACTTCTTCTCCTTCTCCTTCTCCTTCTTCTTCTTTCAGAGTAAACAGCAACAGGTGATTAAAATGTTGACTTTGGAAAGTTATAAATGGACTAAGGGTCCAGATGGATTTGAAATAAGATTTTGAAATTAATTATAACAGTCCTTCCCATGGGAAAATGCTGTTGTTCTGAGTGTGTGTGTGTGTGTGCATAAGGATGGGACTTTGAAGGTTGGATACTAGAGGGAACAAGAAGGAACTAAAGATTACAATTAAAGAAGAAAAACACTTAAATTTTACTTACTAATACAGAATGGAGCAAAATATTTTAACCATTGGATGTATTGAATGATATTTTGAACAACGGACCCAGAAGTTAATTTTAAGAGTGTCTGCCATTATAGATGGACTGTGTTTAGATGTTATGGAAGAGGGGCACATTTTACTGGAGAGGACTGAGACTGATTCAAAAGTGGATTTAAAAATGACAGACTATGGGGATGACGTGGAGGAGATGCTACACTGCATATACAAATGAAACTGGCTGATGTCTTAACAAATCAAAAGAGTGACCTGGATAAGTTTCTTATATTGGATTTACAAAAGAAACTTGTTATTTGATCAAGGTTAAAATAGATATGTTGTAGAGTCCGGGTTGTAATGTGGAGTTGGTCTATCTCAAGTTGTGAGAGGAGCTTCCTCTTCACTATGTTGAAGCATTGGATAACTAGCTGTTTCTCACTTAGTGTGGATGTAGGTCTTAGCTCCATCCGTATTTCCCTCATGTTTCATATATTCCCTCTCATTAGGTCTACTGTTGTAGTAGCATTCCTTCAATTCCAGATTCTCTTGCCTCATTCATGTATGGTTTGTTCCAGTAGCCCACTTATCATCAGACTGTCCCAGTTCCTCAACATCTGGCACAGACCTTGTTAATCTGGGCGACATCCAAGTGGGTATGACTCTTGATTCATGTCATTCTCATATCTGAGGTAGGCAGGTAAAGCATTAGGGGGTCTTACTAAAATTATGTATACTTGTTGTGATGAAAGGGGAAGTCATTTCTTTATATATTTCTTTTCTTTTTCTTTACTATATTCTTATTCTTTCTTTCTTTTCTATTTTCTTTCTACTTTTTTAATTTTCTGCACTTTCCATTTTTTTTCTTTTTATTCTTTTGTTTTTCTTAGCTTGTATTAGTTTTTATGTTTTTAATTGTAATATTTTTTTTAAAAAAAAGATGCATTACATGTATAGTATCCTGATTTTATTATTATAACCTATCTTGAGGTATGTCACTGATTATTTCTTGATGGTAATGAAATATAGTACAGTCATTCATAATCAAACTCCCAAAATTTAGTCCCAGGTTCTGTATGTTACATTTTCATTAATGGCACTGATAAAAAAATGGAAGTAACACTTATCTGACTTATAGATAACACAACATTAGGTGGGATATTAATAGACAAAAATAATATTCAAAATAATGTTTTGAGATTAGAGAAAATAATTAGAGAAAATAATTAAAAATAACAGAAATAAATGCAACTGTAATCATTTATGAAACAAAAATCAAATGCACCAGCCAAGTATGTGGGGGATTCATGGCTTGCTAATGAAACTTGTGAAAAAAATTCAGTTCTAAAAGTTTCCAATTCTTTTTCTTTCTTTTCTATTTTCTTTCTACTTTTTAAATTTTCTGCACTTTCCATTTTTTTCTTTTTATTCTTTTGTTTTTCTTAGCTTGTATTAGTTTTTATGTTTTTAATTGTAATATTTATTTTTTTAAAAAAAGAAAGAAAATGCATTACATGTATAGTATCCTGATTTTATTATTATAACCTATCTTGAGGTATGTCACTGATTATTTCTTGATGGTAATGAAATATAGTGCAGTCATTCATAATCAAACTCCCAAAATTTAGTCCCCAGTCTTGAATTGGAAACTTTTAGAACTGAGAAAAGAAAACTGATTTTTGAAGTTGCCAGTGGCTGGGTTTGCAGAGTATACTTATCCATAGTCACATAACCATGATGTATTCAATTAATTCAGTCATGTGGGTTTGTATTGCATACTGACCAACAAACTAACAACATGACCAATGTCTGTAAAACAATGCTGAGCTAAAATGAGGCTGGCTACTTTGCAGCCCAATGTGTTGGGTAAACACTGCCAGTGAGAGTGCTGTGTGTAGCTTCTCACTGGCTGAAAGTATTGTGGTTGTGGAGACCTTAGGGTTCTCTGAGCTTGGTTGTTTTCTTGCAAACATTTCGTTACCTGGATAGGTAATATCTTCAGTGCTAGTGGGTGTGAGGTTTGCTCTCTGTTTATATACTGTGGCATGCCCTGCCAGTGTTGGTGGGGGTGGTGTTGTTTTCTTGGTAGTTCCTAGATTAGGCTGTTGTTTATTGCTTGATTGTTTGTCTCAGTTGGTACTTATTTGATTAGCATATTGTTTACTGCTTGATGGTTTGTCTGGTGTTAATTCTGGTGTTCATCCCTGCTTATCTGGGTGTTGATTGCTGGCGAGGAGGTGTTTTGGTCTTTTTGTTTCCTTTTTATTGTCTCTTTTGAATAGTATGTAAAAATTGTTCATCTCTTTGTGCCTGTTGATGGCTGACTTGTCTGAATACCAAGCTTCCAGGAATTCCATCACCTTTTGTGTTGTGATTCTCCCACTGCCTGAGGGAGAATGTATTTCTGAGATTTGGCTTCTGTAGAGCAGAGATTTAAAAAAAAAAAAAAACTGAAAGAAATCAAGGTGCTATTCAAACTGTTGGTTATCACCTTTAAATAAATAAATAAATCTCTACATGGCTGAGGACCTGGATATCTATGGGACCCCTGCTCTCAAGGGAACTTCCCCTGGGTCCCACCTCTTAAGGACTCTAATCTATAGGGTCCAATGAGTTAAGCCTTTTCAGTTGTAGCCCCTCTCATTTGGAGTAGTTTACTGCCAGAGATCAGACTATTCCTCACCTTTTCGAGTTTTAGGACAGCTATAAGGACTTGGCTTTTT
Organism: Python bivittatus; assembly: GCF_059951505.1. Taxonomy (NCBI): domain Eukaryota; kingdom Metazoa; phylum Chordata; class Lepidosauria; order Squamata; family Pythonidae; genus Python; species Python bivittatus. Next base: position 73,284,855 of record NW_028277035.1, read on the forward strand.
AAGAAAAGCTTAGGAGGGAATCTGCTATAAATTGGGAGGCATCACCCTGGATTGCGTTTCCATGTTTATTATTAATTTGTGTCCATGGCCTTTATTACGTTTTTGTTACTTTGTTTGTCTCTTTAGTTTTGTAATTTTGTTATGTTGTTTTACTATTTTAATATTCCTGCACTAAAGATGGAATATAAGTCAGAGTCCAGCTGGACTGGAGTGACATTTAAGCCCCAGTAAGTAAATAAATATATCCATATTCAGCCAGGATAGTGATAGGAACCTTCTTGTAGTTGTTTGTCCTCTGTTTTAATTTTGTCTCCTGTCCAGTTCTTAATTGTTTGGGTGCCTTTTTTGTTTTGCTAATGTGTAAGGGAAAGAAATAGTAGGTATTGAAAACCTATGGGGATGCAAGTATTTGAGCTGAGCAGAGCTGATGGAATTTACACTGGATTTATGTAATTTATGAGAGTCACTGGTCTGAGATGGGCAGCTATATAAATAATAAATAAAATAAATGTCTTGCTCCTGATGAAGCTGAACTGGGCTGAAATTTCTAAATGTTAGAATTGAACTTGAGAGAAACATAAGGTAATTTCTATTTTATTCTTCTTCACTTATTGTGGAGAGTAAAGAAGATGACCTTAATGAAAATATACAAGAATATACTGTTATCTGAGCAAAGGGGACTGAAATATTTTAAGCCCTGAGAAACAAGATAGTATTCAGAAGTGACTCAGACAGATGCCTCCCTGTTTCACTGGGGTACAGAAGTAAGGGGTGGGGATACTTACATTATCAGTAATGTAATTTTGAATTCAGCTAAACAGAATCCACCCAACAATATTATGCTATTTGGTATTAATATAATTTGTTTTACTTTCTAGTGAGCCCTCAAAAGAAGGAGTGGGTAGCAGCACCTTAAAAAAAAAAAAAAACTAAACCAATCTTATATATAAGATCAGGCTACAAAAGTAAAGGAAGGATATTGAGTTTGACTGTTACAGGTTTCTCTACTGGGCTGCACTGTATTAATATTTAGATTGGGCTTCTTATTCAGAATGCTTAGATTCATATACATTTTTTAAATCTAAACCTATAGACTGCATTACTATGTCAGGATTAAAAATATGAGATTGATTGATTATCTGCCATCAAGTCATTGTCAATTCTTGGCAATCACATAGATAGATTTTCTCCAGTACACTCTGTCCCCAAACTGGTCCTTCAGATCTTCCAATGGTGCACCCATTGCCACTGTAACTGACTCCATAAGAATATGAGATAGCTTCCTTTAAAGTTATAATTTCTGTTTATTGCAAAAAGTGAATTTTGTGCTCAGAATATTTTACCCCAACTCAGCATTTGAGAACAAATGCATACACTGAAATAGGCTGTTATGAGCTCACGATTAGGACTCTGGAAATGCTTGGGAAGCAAATGCTACGGTTGCTATGCAACCATTCAAGAATTTTGCATCCCACAGAAACAGCTTTGGAGTACTGTATTTGCCAAGACTAGCAGGACACAAGGGGTTCCTACTTATTTTTAAAAAACTTCTTTGTTATGCCTAAATTGACCCACCGTGGGCAAGATACAAAAAAAGCCATATTGGTTGAAGTATAAGCACAGGTTATGCTATATTTCCCATCTGTAATCCAATCAGCAAATGAAAGGTGCAGTGTGGCAGTAGCCACAAATCATTTTTTGAAAATATGAAAGAAATGAGGCACACAAACAAAGTTGTGATTTCTGTTTCTAAAATAAGTGATAGAGATTGTGTCATAAAGAGGCAAATTCTTGTTACATTCCATAATTTATAATTTTTCAAATGTTCCAGCAGACTGTTACAGCTAATGAAACAAATATATATCAAAATTTAGGGACATCTCAGTGTATTAGGAAAGAATGAAACAAGATGCACTTCTTATGAACTTTTATGTTATCTATCTTGCTTTATGTAAAGACAGGATATCAGATGCTGGGAGGTTTCTATACCTACAAAGATCAGAACCATGCAGGCAATGGTTTTCCCTGGGACACTCTATGGAAGCGAAACTTGGACCTTTAAGAAGCAGAATAGAAACAATACTGACACTTTTGAACTTTGGTATTTCAGAAAACTCCTACCATCGATATCCAGTAAAACAAACAAATAGATCATCAAACAAATCAACCTAGAGTTCTCACTTGAGCTGCAAATGTCCAGGCTCAAATTATCATACCTTTTAGACACATTATGCAAATACCTAGCTCTCTAGAGAAGTCTATAATGCTGAGAAAGGTGGAAGGAAAGAGGTCAACCAGCAGTGAAGTGTATGGACTCAATTATAGTAGTGATGCACCATTATAAGACCTGAAGGTTGGGCACAGATCATCCTGGAAAAAATCTCTCTATCTGGTCCCTAACAGTAGACACCAACTTGCTGGCACATATTCAATCAATTATGTAAAGACATTTACTAAATGTGTCTTTATTCCTTCACTGTTGCACCCGAGTGTCTGATACCTATGCAAACATTGTAGAATTCTTGTGCTAAACTGCAGTTGTCAATTTATCTTTTTCATAGTGCAATGGTTGTCCATTTGCTATTATATGAAATCTTTAAAAAGAAGTAATGAACTAATAAGCTTGCAGTGCAGACTGCAATGGACAAGGGACTTGAAACCTTGTGGAAATTAGATCAATATGCCCTTTATAAGGACACTGCCACCATATTTTCTGCATTCATTTTTCTGTATGGGATCAAATCCCCTGAGCTACAAGTTTAAGCAAAGGAAAAGATCCACTCTTAGCTGCCTATACAAGGTTGAGCATGTTCCAGCCTGTTTTCTCTCCTAATCTCCAAGTTTGCAACATGACTTATCAGCTGGGAAGTAGAAGTTAACTGTAAGAAAACAGCCTAAATCCTGAATCTGAGTTAGAAAGGTTCCAAAGTAAAAGACCATACAAGTTAGAATAAGCAGTTTTTATAAGCCTGAGTAATGATTAAGCTAAGTTGTGATATACATGCAAACTGACATGGATTTTTTCCCTTACATGTGAGTTTGAAGCTTAACCAACATAGTTTTTTTTTTTAATCAATCTCATTGGAGAGGTATTGCTTGGGTGAATTAGATTATATCTCCCTATCAATCCATCAGGAATTATGAGAGCCTGTTTCTTATAAATTTGAAGTAAATAGCTGATAGCAATTCATCGTTAGCAATGGAGGGCTGTTTCTGTGTTTTTGTTTTTTTAAAAGGCTGCCATTTGCCAGCCTGGCATCTTATTTGCAAGAAGTTGTTGTTGTACAGTTTATAAAAGGAAAAGCTTAGTAACTGTGCCATCCTTCACACACTTTATTACTACTCTTACCTATGCAGTAAGGATACTGAAGCATCCGGTTTTCATTTGTGGTTTGTTGTTTGTTTTTTGGTGTCAGTCTTTACTCTGGGATAGGAATTGCACATGTTGGGCTCATTCCCACCATTAACCATCGTGGGTTGTAATATGATGTTCTAAATCTTTGCAAAGTAGCTATCACTTCTTCAGCTTTAATTGCCTTTTTCTTTCTTTTATTACTAGAAGAGGGGAGACATTTTGGTTGTTTTAGTCTTGTTTCTATCTCCCTGGATGGGCAGAAAACAGAAAGTGATAGCAGCAAGTGCCAGTAAAAGTAATTCCTGTACTATTTACCTGAGCTATCCTGTTTGGGGCAGACCAGGTGGAGAAATGGGTCCCTCTACAACAAGCCATGTAAATACGCTATTACTGTGTAATTGTAATCAGCAACAGTAGAAGGCTATTGTTTGAAAAAAAAAATGAGCCTATACATGTTACAGAGTGTTTGTAAACACACACAGATAAGCCAAAATGCTTTTGTTCCAAACTGACCATGCTATTTTAAGGGGATGAGTATGAAGAAATATTTCAATGCTTTCATTCAAAGATAATGATTTTAGAGCTCATTAATAGTTCTGTGAGGATGAGCGTTTACCATGGTGGTGACCAGAGTTTCCTCTTTGTCTCTGTTGCTTTAAATACAGTTTATAAGCAATCTTGAATAACAACGGAGGAAGCTTGCCACCATATGTTCTTACTAGAACGATGCTATTAGTGTATGTATGTACTGTATGTCTGGCAGAGAAGGCAAGCTGTGGTCCCATTTGGCAGGTCCCAGGAGGCAGGCCTGCTCTGCTGTGGTGCCCGCCTTGTGGAATCTTCTCCCCCTGGAAGTGAGGTTGGTCCCTCAAGACCTGGCTATGCAATCAGGCCTGGGGATCCCAGGGGACTGGGGAGATTTTGCTATGGCTCCCTTATTGTGATTAACATCATCTTCTTTGGTTCTGTGTGTTTCTTATAGTTTTTATAGTTTTAATGATTGCTTTATATGTATTTATTAGTTCTTTTTAATTGAGTGTTGTAGCCACCTAGAGTGGCTTTTATGAGATGGGTGGCTATACAAATATTATCAATCAATCAATCAATCAATCAATCATTAAATGTACACATGCACATATTTACAAATGTTCCAGACTAATGCCCTGTACATATGTTGAACTACAACTCCTATCATTTCCCCATATTCCTATATATTTCAGGACAACAACCAGATTTTTCCCCATCACAGATATGCCAATGTGAGTTGTTTTTAGAAGAAAAGAGATTATACACACTGGATCCCACAATTAGGCAACCCAGTGGGATGAATCTGTATGCCATTTTTCTGATGAAATTACTTTCATTCATTTTGACAGCTCTACATTGAGAGTGGATTCTGGTGTGGTGACTGAGGCAGCCACTTGTCCAGTTTTGATGGATGAGTTTCATTTTGTTCACCCCGAGGAGAAGGATTGGACAAGTTGTTTGGAGGGGTGAGGACAAACACTTGTTTGCTGGATCTTTGTTCAGTTCATCCTGTTTAGTAAAAACAGCCAGAGGGGGACTGTCTGGTTCAGTGGCAGACAACAGTAATGTCCAAGCAACTTTAAAAGAAACATTTTTGAACAAGATCCTAGAGTTAATGTTGGGAATTCAACTACAGAATGTTGTGGATGAAGATGATTATTTACACATGCTTTCCAGTCATGGGTTAAAACCAGCATTGCAATGTAGAACCATCCCAGTTACTGTGGCAGATGGTCTGTGCTGAAAATTAGATAAAGTGTTCCATCCCAGTTAGTTCTGCTACACTCCTCCCAACATATTTGATACACTCAATCACGGTATTTTTCTGGACTATTTGGCTACTATGGGATTTGTTGACATCAATTTGCAGCAATCCCGGTCCTATTGGATTGAATATACTCAGAAGATATTGTTGGGTACTATTGCTCAGCATTCTGGACATGTACAGGAATGTTTTTAGGGCTGGCTTTGGTCCCCTAAGAATTTAACATCCAAGTGAAGCCACTAAGAGATAATATAGGGTTTGGGGATTGGTACTTTTAGCGCAGTCTTTTATACAAGATGCTAAGGAGTCTATTGAAATCTTGGAGTTTTGAATGGACACCTTATGCAGAGGTTCAACATATGTACAACCTTTCTCTTACTAATACTTATTTTATTTAACAGCATTTATAGATCACTCTGACTGCCTCTGTTGTAAAAGGAATCCTCTGAGTGTTCTATTCATCTGCCTCTGGAGAGTGTAAATGCTCCATCAAGTCTCACGGGACATCTCTGCATTTGTTGTTGTGAGCCCCAAAGTAGTAATAAGTACATACACAAAACACAAAGATAACTTGTGGATTACAATCCAAGGATAATATCTGAATACTCCACTTTCCATTAAGATTTAAAATTCACATTCTTTCATCCCAAAATAGGCACATGCATCCCATCATTTTTTTAGTGAAGTCAGTGAGCAGAAATTATAATATTCTAAGAATTATTTTCATATCCTCTCTCTCCTCCCCCCACCCCCATCACTTCCTTCTTTTTCCAAATACTAAAGCCCATTTTTCCAAACATCAAAGATTTGAGAACTGTACCAATCTTTTGTGGCTCTGGGAGATCCCATGCTTTCAAAGCACATATTCCAAAAAATTCCATACCTTATGAGACTTAACAGTTCGCTGATGCTTGTTTCCCCCATAGCAACCTTTTTTCGGGGGGGGGGGATTTAAAGATAATAAGCTAACATTGGAGTAAGGTGAGAGGAGTGTATTGCATGTTGCAGATATTAGCTATAAGAACCTTTAAGAATCGTGCCAATAGGTACCTGTGACTAATATAGCACTGCTAGAGATAAGGTCAGTTTGAACCAGCATAAAGGCCTGTGAACCAGGGATAATTGGGATCCCTGATGGAATAGAGGAAAAAAGGAACACATGTAAAACAAAGTATAACAGGTCTATATTGCTGCAAAGAATTCTTTTGGAATAGAGATACATATTTGTGACAGTCTATTGGACACAAGTTCATATTCAAACCCTATCGCCTAAAGGGCAACCCTCAATTTTAAAACAAAAATCAGCAAAGGTGCCACTGCTTGGTAAACATTGAGGAAGGAGGAGAGGAAGGATGGGAATAGAAAGAGCACAACTAAAAGTGTTAAAAGTCAGACACACCGCCAGGAATACCCCAGGGTAATCTCTTCAGAATCCCCTCAGCTCTGACTGTGATATTGCATGCACACATACATCTGTTCTAACCTTTTTGGAAACTGAATGCACACGTGTGCATCCTCAATTAGAAGGTAGTTAGAAGCCATCAGAAACAGAAGCAATCCTATTGCTTGGAATGCAAAAAAGGAAAGCAAATTCTCCTATGAAGCTATTGTGCATGTATTTGATCTAATGCAATACATCAAGCTTCATTAGCCATTTTTCTCCACATTAAACCATTATTTTAAATATTCTATATTTTATCATCCAATCCATTGGATTGGTTATATGAAGACTGAATGGTTATATGAAGATTGAATGGTTGCATTTTGTCCTTCTGAAATCAACAGGGCATAGGTTTTCACATTGTCAGGCTTAGATCCCATTGAAGTCAATCTTAATCTAGATCTACTTGGATGGAGTTGAGACCCACTCTGTGGCATAGATCCTATCTCATTCATTTAAATGCATGATCCCCCTTTTTTTCTAAACTGTAATCCAAGAGGTTTACAAATCCAAAAGCCTACATCCTAACAGCTTGAATAAATCTAAGAGCAGCATACTACCACATTAAGTGACTCTCAGGTATTTTGGGGGATAGGCCATTGAGATGTTCTCAAGGAGAAGGATAACTCTCTGTCCATGCCTTTACTGCCATGATATGAAATAGGGGGTAGGGAGAGAGAAATAATTAGGAGGAACTACTCAAATAAGTGGTGTGTGCAATCTGGAAGTGTTCATGATGTGCTTTAAACTACCTTTACCTCAACTTTGATGGGAATTTGGTATGATCCATATTCATGCCAGTTCCTTAAAACAGCATCTAATTTGTCCTTCAATTCCAAATTACATGTGTTTAAAGAATGCATGCTTATTATTATATAATACATCATTTATGTATACATAACCTGCATATTTATAATAAAATGTGGGTTTTCATCACATAAACAAGGTCCTTGCTCCATTAGAAACCAAATTCAATCTTTGTAAACTTGAATAAATCCAAAATAACCATTAATGCCATTAGAAGTGGGAGTATATGTAATCAATAATTCTCAAATTCGGCATTACAAATAATCATCAAAGAATTACACTAATAAGGGCAATCGAGTTCCTTCTAATTCCTCGTGCTCAGAAAGATTCCCCATGTAGTTTCCAAGGACTGTGACAGATAAACTTTATCCAGACAACAATGACACACTGGTTTATTCCCCTCCACTCCCTCCCCAAACACTTCTGGGACCATGTAATTCACCGATCTCTCCTAGATTATATCATAAGAAGGTTTAGAAGAAATGGCGATTTAAAGCAGAAGGAAGGGCAAAATCCACCTCTCCTTGAATCCGAAGGTGTCAACTCTCCCCTAACGTGCCCGCGATCAGAATCGGTGTATGCTGCTTTGCCGTCGCTCTATCATGGATCCCTTCGGTCGCGCGGGGAAAAAAATCACACACCACACCACAAAAGCTTTCCAAGCAAATTACCTTGCACGGTTGGGATGAGGGGAAGCGAGTTCCCTCACTACTTTTGGGGCTCTAATGATAAGGAGCTGCGATGGAGGAGAAACATCAGACGCCGTGGCAAGGAAGCTTTCTCACTGGGGGGGGGGGGGGGATCCACAGGGGTTTCAATCCAGCTCAGCAGGTGGATTCATAGGAGAGCCCTAGATTTTCTCCAGTTTATACAGGCTTATGTTGCCCGTTTTAGGAAAAGGACCCCCTTTTGTTAGTAAAAGGTCCCGTCCAGTTCTCTTACACCTTTCTCTCCGTCACGACTCTCAGCCTTTGGTACCACCAAATCTGCCCCCCAGGACGCTTCCTGCAGTAGATTTCACTCCCGCCAAGGTGCGAAGGGGGCGCCTCCTCCCCTTCCCCCCCCCCTTCTCTCTTCATCTTACCTTGCCGCTTGAGGGGTGTGTTGCCGGGAGCACTTCGCGACGCGGCCGGGCTGGGGGTCGCGCGCGGGAGAGGGGTGCCAGCGTGTGTGCGCGCGCGTGTGTGTGTGTGCGCGCGCGCGTGTGGATCTCTCAGAGAAGAGGCTGGAGTTTGCAAGGGAATTCGGCTGAGGGCAAAAGCGCCCAGGAACCCGTCCCAGCTCGCTAAATTAATCACTTTTGCCTTTTCACGAAAGGGGAGGGAGATAGGAAGAAAAGAGGATGGGAAAAGAGGGGGGGGGAGAGAGAGAGGGAAGGGTGAAAAATATCAAGCGTGGAAAAAAGAGGAAGGTCCCTCCGTGACTGGCATCAATATCTCCTTCGGCGGAGCTTCAAGGGAGTCATGGCAACGAGCCCCTAAACCTCCCAAATCTCTCTCAGCTACACACGCACACGCGCGCAAGCATGCACACACACACATGCACGAACTGCTGCTGCTACTACTACTGCCGGTGCTTCAGGGATAGAAAAGGCAGCCTCCTCCTCTCCATCCTTCCCACCCACCCCACTCCCACCCCCCTCCACCACCGCCACCGCGCGGCTGGAGAGACACCGAAAGCGGGGAACGAGCTGAATTCTCTGGGAAAGCGGGCGCGGCGCGGAAGGCTCTCCCTCGTCCCCCCTCCCTTCCCCTGGTGGCATATTAGGAACTTGCTTGAAGCCTGGCAACCTGGAAAAGGGCGTCTCCGGTCTGTTACCCCGAAATTAGATACGAGCTGGTGGGGGGGCGCTCTCCAGACCCGGGCGAATTGTCCCTAGCCCTAAGGCCGGTCCTGGCCTGAGCCCCGTTCGGAGGCGCTTCCCGGGTCAGAACCTGACAGACACCTGAGAACTATGCGCGCGGGGGCTGGTGCAGAGAAGGAGGCTTTATATCATGCCTACTTTCCTATTCATCCAGATGTCAATCTCTTTATACACACACTGTGATCGTTTTCTGAAAGAAAAAGGCTGTGGGGAGAAAGCTCTAGACTGACACTACACGCACGCGCACACACACAGAGGATCAGAAACAACCAGGTATGGGTATGAACTCCTTTCCAGGATCCAGGAGAAGCAAAAGAAGACTCCCTTAACCGACAGAAAGAGAAGGAGACAGAGGAGGCAAGGCTTCCCAATTCCCTCAGGTTCTCCTCCTTCCTCTGATCAATAAAACGTAAGGACCATTTTCTGAACTTAAGAAACAGAATGGGGAGAAGGGACTTGAAACCAGATATTTCGTTTTTACAAACTGGCAAGGAAGGGCAGAACCGACAATGAAGGGGAGGGAGAGAAAAGTCATGCACAGGCGCACCTTCTCAATCAAGAATTGTATGGATATTCTGTAAAAGAAGGTAGTGCGAGAAATCACTCTCATTTCACAGGTGTGCACACACACGCACAAATATCCTTGCCACACCAAACCCACCAGCGTTACCAAGAGCAACAAGAACCTCCTTAGGGAGAGCGCCATACCTTGGAAAAAAAAAAAGAGTTGTGCTGCTCCAGAACAGCTGTTTGTAGCAGTGCAGAAAATGAAAAGGGAGATTAGAGAAGGCAATGTGCACTGGGAATCAGAGGTGCAGGGCTGTTTCCTTTTGTACAGCTGGTCTCCATTCCAGCATTCACACAGACAAATACACACCGTTTCCCCCTTTTTCAGGCTGCTTGTGATGGAAATTATTAAATGCCAGCTGCCTTCTCCCTCCCCCAGCTGCCTAAAACCGAAGGCACAGCAAAAAGTCCAGTCCTGGCATGTTCCTCATGCCTCATATTATGTTCAGGTATCTGCCACACCCTGCCAGCTGAACACACTTGAGGATCAGGAGCAGAAAGAAGGGTGTTTAGAAAGTTCACCAGAACTGGGTAGAGGAGACATTGTGAATGGTGGGAAATGGTTGGAGAAGATGACTACCAATCACTTACTCTTTTCTCCTTGCCTCCAAAAAATGTGTGGGGAAAATATTTGCACCAGGGTATCACTTCTTCATTAGGCAACTCTTTTAAACAAGTGAAGGACAATAAATGGAGAGTCTCCATTCTGAACAAATAGATAGCATTGGGATGGGATGGGTTTAATTTTAGAATATACTGGTTTCTTCCTTTAATAGTCAATAAAAGGCATTGAACCAAGCAGGACTGCATGGTTATACCACATAAATATCATCTTCAGATGACCAGGATCGTCCTTCCAAATTACCATTGGTTGTGACTCCTGCTAATTTGTTTCCATTAATGTACCACTTCTACTGTCAGCTACTTAAAAAGCCAAGTTTCCAAATGATCATAAAAGTGCACCGGTCATTGCTGTGGTTTTGAACATTGCTTGACAGGCACAAACTCATAGGAAGACTTGCTATTCCATGAAGTCATAAAAGCTCATTACATTTGATTGCCACCTTGCCTTCAGTGAAGGTCAACCATTCCAAGTTGTGATAGGAAGGCACCAGAATTCTGTAAGCATCCTGCAAACGTAAGAAGAAAAAAGGCTGTATTAACATGTCCATTTGAATGCCTTTCCTAGAGTTCCTGTACATTATCCTGACAGCCTCAAAATAAAGCTGTTCAAAAATGAAGCTATACAAAATGAAGAAAATTCTAAATGACTGTTGAAAAACATAGAAGAAAATATCTTTCATTTAAAGACAGGTGTGTTCCCATGTGAATCGCCACAAAACTGCCCTGGAGTTAAGGTGCTACCACAAGTGTTATGGCAAAAACTTGAAGAACCAGATTGTTACAAACTCTGGAAATCTCATTGCCCCTTTCCCAGTCCTTCTGTTACCCTGTAGCAGTAACGGACTTCTTTTTCTTCCACCACAGACCATATTTTCCTTTGAAGGATATGTACTGGCACATCCTCATAGTGACTGGGGTCTGAGCCACAAGTGAGAGAAGGGGGGGGGGGGTAATTTTAGGATCATTATCTTCACATACTCAGACACAACACCCCCAAATGTGCATAATTATCCCTGTTCTATAATCTAACCAGCAGAAAAAAGGAGACTGAACTGTAGATTGGACTTTCCCCCCTGCTGCTTAACTGGAAGCTGCTAATGGGATGCAGAGCAGAATTCTGTGCAGCCACACCTTTTCCCACAATGCTAGGCTGATCAGTGGGAGGTAACGTAGTAGGCTACATAAAATTAGATGGTAGTGACACTGTAGCTTCTTAACTGACCAGTTCTGCATTAGGTGTAGCAGCTGGGCAACATTCAGAATTCAGACACCATCTAATCAGTTCTAGATTCAAGGTTGTAGAAATTACCTGAGTTGTCATGCTGCTAAAGCAGTTTGCCTTGGTTCCTAGACCAGAGGCAGATGAAAACAAAGCAAAACCTCTTGTAGCTAACATGGGAAAAACACTTGGGAGAACATTATGAAATTTTTAGTGAAATTGGTCCTATCCTGAGGAAGATACAAAGCAAATTTTATACAAGATTAGTTTTTTGGACAAAGGTGGGGTGGTAGAAAGGAATAATGACACAATTTCTCAAATATGATGCAACTGTTTCTCAAGGTTTGAGACTGAAATAACCCTGAGAAGTTAACTCTTTTCCACAAAAGATAAGTCATTATGCTTGTACTGTAAACTGGCTAAATCACTGACCTGCAACTACTAAAGATGAAAGGAAGAAACATGAGAGGGAACAAATAGTAAAATGAAGGCTTTCGCCCTAGGATCACCTCACCCAAGATCCTGTGATTGAGGTAAAACAGTGGTGATCTAATTGCAAGGGTCACTGACAACAAATTCTGTTACTCAGTTGAAGACTACTTCCTTCACCCTCTCTATCCTGATGTTTTACATAAAAGATGAATATCAATATCATTGGGAAGAGTGAAGGTGGGAGAATAGACCCTTGTATAAAACCATCCATGTTATATATTGCAAGGAGATTTGTCCATGGCAAGATTTCCCATACAAATCTATTCATCAGAGAATCAGATGAAATTACACCAGCAGTGCCATGATTCAGCAGACCTTTGGGAGCACATTGCCATGACAGCCTGTAAAAGCCAGTGATGGTGGTTCTAGCTGACAATGATAGGCAGTGAAAACCTTGATATTTGATTAGCTCACTGTAGTATATGTTAATGAGGTAACTTTTCGTTATCTCTTTTTACAATCCACTGTTTACTTTGTATTATATCTTTGGTTTGTATTTTGAAAAGTTAACCAATTTATACTTTTCTCGTTCCTTCCCAACATGAGATTTGCTAGTCCAGAATTTGTTTTTGTTTTAATCTATTTTGTTTTTATCTGAACCTTTTTGGATAGAAATGGCAAGCCATACATTCTGAATACATGTTTACAAATACATATGCATTTTTGTAAATGGCTGAACAAGTAGGGCCAATGTAACAAGTTTCCTGCCACCTCCTCCTGTGTGAGTTAATCTACATTTCAAAATGGAAAATGAGGAAGCGTGGAAGGACAGACAGATGACAGATGGAAGGGAATAAAAACTTTGGTAAGCAACAGGATCTGTTAATTTTGTTGATCATGGAGGAAGCAGAAATTAGTGGAGAGAAGCTGGACCAGAGGGGCCCTCAGGGATGGCAGAATTCCCCTGAAGGTGAAGTAAAGGCCCCAGATGTTTCCCTACTGATCCATGCCTAGCACTGACTCTGAATCCAACATTTAGAAAACCTCAGTAATTATATTTGAAAATGCCAATTTGAAATATCCACACTGATACCCACGTTCGGGTAAGGCTTCTCAAGAACTGTGTCCTATATAAGAAAATGTATCATGCTTCAGAACTAGCTCTTTTTCCCAGTCATGGGATACTGCCATGACATAGCAAAGAAAGGCTGTTGGTCGCTATTACCCCACTTTACTTTGTTCTAGCCTCTTTCAGATTTTGTATCTTAAGCCCCATCAGTCACTTCGGATTAAAGCAGAACCAGGATCCCATCATGATAAAATTTAAAAGGCCACTTTTCCCAGGGACATTTTATATTTCACAGGCATTTTGTTATTATACTATACAGAAAGTTTTAAAGACTTAATTCAAGTTTCAGTGAATATCCTAACTCCCTGTGGTAAGGTTGGGAACCACTACTTAATCTATAGGCTATGTGCATGTGTTATCCTCTGTTGTGTTGTGTTGTGCTATGTTGTCTTTTCATTTCAAGACCTTCATCGTGCATGCTTATTTATTTATGTAAATTGACATTTTCCTAAAGTGAAGAACAACTGAGTATTTAAGACGGCCATAAAACATGGTTTCCCATACTACCTTGAACAATAAATAAAAAGTATATTTAATATCAATATACTTTTTCAATAATGTTTTTCAATATTTTGAAAATAATTTTCATACCATATTGGAAGATTTTTCTCAGTTTTAACTTGCATCTAATCCCCATTTTTGTTTTTTATTTAAATACTGCTAGTATAATGACTAGAAAACTAAATTATGTAACTATGTGCATATTATATTAGTATTATATTTACGTGCTATCTCAGAACATACTTATAAGCACCTTCTGGAATCTTATAATTATAGGCTATCAGACTGGTGTTGATTTGTAATTTTGTCCATGACAATCTATCTCCAATCTGGTCTTTCAGGTCTTCCAACAGTGCACTCATCGTCATTGTAACTGAGTCTATCCACCTCGCTGCTGGTCATTCTCTCTAACTTTTCCAGCATTAGAGCCTTCTCCAGACAGCTGAGCCTTCGCATAACATGTCTACAGTAGGATAATATGAGCCTGGTAATTTGTGCCTCTAGTGAGAACTCTGGATTGATTTGTTCTATGATCTACTTGTTTACCTTCTTGGTTATCCATGGTATTCTCAGCAGTCTTCTCCAACACCAAAGTTGAAAAGTGACAATAATCTTTCTATCCTGCTTCCTCCAACCTCCAACCTTCACTTCCATACAGTCTTACAGGGAAAGACATTGACTGTATGATTCTCATTTTTGTAAGTACAGGCATGTCATAATATCTAAATACCTTTTTCCAGGCCTTCATTGCTATTCTACCAAGGGCTAGCCTGTCCGTATTTCTTGACTGCTTATTCCTTTACTGTTGATCCCAAAAGGCAGAAGCTATCCACCACTTCAATATCTTCATTGTCAATTCTAAGGCTGGTTGGGATACCTGTTGCCATTAGTTTTAGTCCCAGTTTTTCACTGTGATCCTTGCCTTTCATTACTAGGGCTTGCAGAACATTTGCATTTTCAGCTATCAGGATATCAGCATAGCACAGGTTATTGATGTTTCTTCCTTCCATTTTAAAACCATGCTCATCTTCTTCCAATCCAGCTTCCCTTAATATACTGTATATTAACATATAGGTTGAATAAATAGCACTCCTTTGGTGACCTAACCAGTTTGTTTTGCCATATTCTATCCAAACTGTGGTTTCCTGACCAGTTGATGGTTTTGCATGGGGACAATGAAAAGTTTTAGGATTTCCATGTTCCTAAAGAGGATCCAAAGCTTGACATGATCAATACAATCAAAGGCCTTTCTGTAATTGGGATAGCAGGTACAAAATTCAACATCTTCAGATTAAACAAACCATAAAAATCAAAGTCCACAAATTATTAGTTCTCATGAAGGAAAACAGAAAATGGAAATGAAAACCAGGATAGATTTTCAGCTATTAAAAAAAAAAAAAAGCAGGGGTATTTGATCTGCATGTTTGTTACTTCATTTTCTCTATCCCTTTGTCCTTGCAATGCCAGTTTTCCTTCCTTCCTATTCAGCTTTCTGCTTGCAGTGGTTGCTGTAATATTTTGAATCCTCACAAACAACAGCCAAGTAAAAATCATGCATATGTAATGAAATAAAACAAACACTGTTAATGCATTCACCTTCCACTAACAGTAAAGGCAAAACTACTTTGATTTTAATGGCTTGGGACTGCATCCAAAATTAATTTCCTGAAGGCCAAATTTTGATGGATTTTTTTCCTCTTGGTCAATTTGCCTGCTCATTCTGAATATTCTTAGATCTCTGCTAACCTGCTTGAGATGGAACAATCAGAACAATTGTCAGCAGTAATTATTATGATATATGCTTTATTAAAATCTGGTATTTTGTGGTCTGCAGCTTAACTCTTTGAGGTCATATCACAGGTTATTAGTTTCAGCCACACATTTGATTCCCAGAGAAAAGTGATTATCTCTTTTCTATTCATTGTTTTAGATTTAGGAAGTAATTTTGGATAGGAATAGTCACTGACTATCTTTTTGAGTACTTGATCTAAGAGGCATAACATGAAATCAAGAAAAGGAAAAGCATGGTCACAAAGCAAAGGGTAGAAACTTACAAACTGCATGATTTTTACAACCTTGCAGCAGACTCCCAAGGGAAGTCGTAGAGAGTCCATTATCTAAGCTAATTAAAATGAGACTGGACACTTCACTAGGAAAAATATCCATTAGGGAACCATTCAACATTGTCAAGGAATGGACTGATTAGCTTAGAACTAGTGAAGGGAGAACAAATGGAGAAATCAATTTGCAGACAGTGTGAGGCCCTGCATTCCCATCACTTGAGACCCCACTCCAAGAGAAGAGAAGGAAGAAGATATTTCTCAAGGGTGCATGATTTAAATAGCAGCAGTTGTGAACTAGAATATATCTTGCTCTCAAGAAAGAATGAGAAGCAGGGCAGATTCCAGGATTGTTACCCATTTATAAATTCCATTCTATATTCCTTTCCTGATTTGTCTTCAAAGCTCACAGGGCATTTACTCCCTTCTTTTGATCAGGATCATTACGTAACCTGGAAGGACTGGCCAATCAGCCATGGCATTCTTCCATTTAAGGAACTGCCAAAGTTGACCAACAAGCCTTACAGCCAAAAAGTGGCAAAACAGAATCTGCCAGCCATCTCTCTCTCTCTCTCTCTCTGCGTGTGTGTGTGTGTGTGTGTATGGAGACTTGATATCCCAGTGGATGACTCATCTGTCCAGTGGGATAACTGGATCTTGGAAGGATAAGAGGGATTTGCTATTATTGTCTTACTTCAATTATCAGGAATCACAGAGGGAGTTCTATCCAAAACAACACCTGAGCCTAAAAGAAAAGAGCCATAGCCAAAATGTGCTGCATTGTATTCTCCACTAGGCAGGAGATGAAAGAAACAGCAAAAAGATGTTTGTGATCCCTTGGTAGCATAAGCATTGATCAGGATATTTTTTTTTTTAGAGTTTCAAAGGGGCTGATTCTTTCTTACTGTTAGGACATGATTCATCTTATTCCTGCAAGCTCTGTTAGGTCATGGTGACTCAGCCATCTGCAAGGCAGTTCAACAGTGACATTGTACATGACACAGAAGAAGAGAGGAGACTAAGCAGGTGACTACGAATACTGGTGATCATAAGGACTCCATCAGACATGGAAGAATGGACAAAGGGAGGGTAAAGGAAAAAAGCAACTCCTAAAGTCCTCCCATCCTCTGGGGAAGAGTGTGGGACAGATTTTGTCATTCTGCAGTCACTTCTCTGAGCATTACAGGAAAAGGTGTTAAGTACCAATAGAAGAGAAGGTGTTAAGTTACAAGAGTGAGGAAGCTGACAAGGAGGCAAAGAGGCTGGGCTGAATTAGACCAAAATGATAGATTGCTTCTCTGGACAGGGTGGCAACTTTTTCAAAGCTCTGCGGGGCAGGAATGAAACTGAAGTATGTTCCTTTCCCATGGCCAGCCAGTATAAGAAAATGGTACATTCCATGGAGTACCCTTTTATTGTGAAATGGGATGTCCCAGCTAACCTGCTATTTAAGCTCTGGGATGTGGGAATGAACCCTTGGGAACTTGGTATATGCCTTGCATTCAGGCAGGGTGGCTCACTGACATTTTTACCAGGTGTACTTCTTAGGTATCCATTTCCACTGCATTCAAATTACTTGGATGTTTCTCCTGAAATTCCAACTCTCATTTCCATATAACAAAGTGGGTAGAAGCTTCATATACAGTGTAATTTTCCAACAAGCTTTCATTCCTTTCAATAGACCACATGCTGTTCACGACACTTGCACTAGCATAGGTACATCCTAAAATGTCCTCATCCATTTCCCCATCTTTTGGAAGCATTCTACAAGGCCATATGGCACAAACTTCATTTTATGCCAAATGTAAAATTGGTATAAAATGGTAAGCTAGGATCTCTAGGCAAGCCAGGATCTCTAATCTAGAGACTACATTACAAGTCAACATATTGTTGCCTGCACCCCACCAATTAGGAGATATGTGCTTACTTCTTACTTACTTACACATAACATCTTTTCCCTAAAATAAGGACTATCACATTTATGTTTGTTTTTCTCTATGATTTGTAAGTAGCCCATGTACACAATAATAGATCAAAATTACTTCCAGATTCCATACTTTGAAAGAGAGAAGACTGTCTTGCTTCTTTGTTCCAGCAGTTCTTGGAATAACTTGAAATATTGTTGTGGTTAGCTAGAATTCACCTAAATAAACAATTAGAACAGCTTCTATTTTCTATCTACTGATTGTTATCCAGGTCCCTAAATTTTTGTTTGTTTTATTTAACATCAGTAAGAAGTACCTTAAAAGCTGGTTCACTGCACTATTGTATTTCAGTTTTGCATTACGCTGCCGTTGCTTGAAGATTTTGCCTAACAGATCAGCACAACAAGCTACAGATTTAAAAAAAAAAAAAAAGATTGACAGAGCTGTAAAAACTGCAAATTGAGATTTAAATAGTGGTGACTGTGCTTTGGTTATGCTTTTATAACCCATCTATCCCTCAGATCAACTACAGCTTCGGACACCCTTCCTAGAGTCCTAGTTAACAGAGGTGGAGAAACTCCAAGTGATATGTTTCAAATCATGACTGTGACAGACAGTGATGGAATGACTGGCATCATGTACCAACCACTTTCTCCAATCTGGATTAGCACCAAGAAAAACATTGCTATCTGCAGGGGCTGTATCATCCCACTCTCTGTTATCTTCCCCCATTCCCCCACTACTTTCACCACCCAAAGGATAAAATGTAGCTATGGGATATTCCTGTCACTTCCTGAGATCCTAGGCAATGAACACTTAAAAGTTATAGTGATTTATAGGAAAGTTTAGAAGGCATCTACCTAGTTTGCACAAGCTATCGAGTGAATCCTTGCTATTTGTTTGTTTCAACAACTGTTTTCTTATTTTTCACCTTCACTATGCCTGATTACATCTGCCCTAGCAGTTAACATCTAACATGCCCCTAGAATGTCCCATTTCAAGATCTGCTACAGATAGTCCTTGGTTAACTACGGTAATTGGGACCAGAATTTCTGTCGCTAAGCAATGCAGGCATAAAGTGTGACATCACGTGATCACATCACTTAGCGATGGCAATCCTGGCACTCCCCACTGTCATTGTTAAGTGAGGATCATGGGTTATCAAGTGAGTCCTAGGCGGCTCACAAACTGGCCGGGAGGCAGGTAGGGTGTGGTGTGTAGTGCGAGCATGGCAGGGCTGGGTGTGGCTGCTGCCAGGTGGGGAAGGGTGCAAGCGACTTACTGGAGCAACTTGCAACCTTCCCTGCCAGCTTCCCCATTGACTTTGCTTGTGGGAAGCTGGCAGGGAAGGTCACAAATGGTGATCACATGACCATGGGACACTGCAACCATTGTATGTGGCAAGCACCTGAACTGTGATCACATGGCCATGGGGGTGCTGTGGTGGTTGGAACTTCAAGGACCACTAGTAAGTCTCCTTTTTCAGTGACATCATAACTTCAAATGGTCACTGAATGAATGGTCGGTAAGCGAAGACTACCTGTATTGGTGGAAACATTGCCAATTATAGCTCTGTGCAGAAGAAGCTCTATTATCCATAGCAGATGCACAGATCTCCTCATTCTGATGTGAGCTCTGGATTAGCACTCAAAGGATAGCATTGCCCCATCTTCAACTACCATATATGCAGGTTACAGTAGCACTTTTAAGCCCAACAAAATACTTTAAACCAATTCACAGTCTCCACTGAAGCTCATTTAATTAGGTGTCTGTTATATTGATGGTATTACCAGCAGCAGTCCACTTTTCTTGTGCTGGTTTTCCATCTGATCCAACACTTTCTCATGTGATTATGGATTATGGATTTTTTTCATAATAAATTAATAGTAACTATAATATATTGTTTATGAAAATGAATAGAAACAGATTAAATAAATCTTCTATGCATACAAGGTTCATTGTAACTGGCTTCAGTAAATTTAATACTGTGCCAGTCACTATAACTCTAAAATACAATATTCTTCTTTTGATTTTCAGGAAGGCAATTCAAGAAGAAAGAAAGCAGTTATTTCAGTACTGTGAACTGCCCATGTTTTTCTCTTATGTCTTTCTTTTTCTCTTATATTCAGCATGATTATAGTGTCTGTAACATTTGTTCATTTTCATTATTCACTGAAGTCTGAAAAATGATGGAACTACATGTATTTAAACAACATCTGAAGGAAATAGTGGATTTCCCTTAGAAAGCTTGCCAACTATCCCTTATCATTGTAATATGTATTTTGCATTACACAGTAATTGTAAAGCACAATTTTGTTTCAACAGTAGTAGTTTTTGTTTCTTTAACAGAAGCAGTCTAAAATAATCTGCTGAACATAGTTGGCATTTTAAATATGGCTTGCCATAAACAGTATAACCTCTTGTTCAACAAATGAACTGATGAATTGCAAGTCTCATCAATCACAAAATAATTGCCTTCACAGATGAAAGAAAAAATCTACCTGGCCCAGCACTCTGTTGCTAAAATATGCTACCTGATGTTATTGGGTATCTCACACACTCCTCTTGAACTTCTACCCTGGCTAGTTGAAAATATCTGATACAGAAGACGAAGGTTGCATCTCCTTGCTTATATTCTGTTTCAAGACTAAGCGATCTGAAATATGGATCATCACTGCATCTGACATATTTGCAGATCGAGAGGAATGTGAATGTTATAGTAAAACTGTAGTGGTGTGGTTGACCTCCCCAGTGATAGAAATCAGAATTCAAGTATGTTCAGTTTGTCATGCTTACCTGAATTAAGATAACATTTGTGTCAAAAGTTCTGCTTAGATCGGAGTGAAGGAAATAATGCCAAGCAGAGAAATTCTCCTGCATTTTTCCTATAAGTTTCATTTAATTTAATAAAAAAAAATATTTAAATAGTTATTTTGAAGGAGAAAAGATACTTGAAAAAATTATGAGGTTAGATAGGTCTTGTCCTTATTTATTTATGAAGTAGCCCAGAGGGATATGTGTTTTGCACTACACAATCATCTTTCCATTGTAAAATAATCTTTTCCCTTAAAGCCCAGGGAAAGACATCATGATGGAACTTTTTCCACTGGATTTTTCAGTAGCACAACTATTATCACTGCTAAGGGCAAAATTCTGCCTTTGAAAAATTGGTTGAGAATTTCTCCTCCTGGACACATTCAAAGAAATAGCTGAAGATATCCTGAAATAAGAGGATGTAAAATAAATAATAATCTATCACAAATTTCGGTTATATAAAAATGGCCATGAGCCACCAAAACAGATTCAGTTGCAACACATATAAAGTTATTAAGTCCACTCTCATTTCTCACTGTCAGCTAGAAAAATCAAGAAAGTTACATAAAATGCAGCACCTTGGGGAATGGGTTACATTTAAATTAGTATATTGGGGCTGAATTTCTCTTAAAAAAACTGTATGTTAAGGGGAGTGGCATCAAATGTATATTAGGAGTATTGTGTGGTGGGTTCATGTAGACCAGTGTATGAGGCTGATAATGGTTTTCGTCTTCTTCTGCCCAACTACACAGCAGTCAGGGACACTTGAAATAGAGCTGTAAGTCTCTGGCTCCAAGTACTCATCGTTTCTATGTGAAGTGGTCCTTGAAAGCCTTGAAAACTACCCAGGAGAAGTGCTCACCAGATTTGTGTTGGGCCTAAGTAGAATTCAAACCATGAATAGTATCTATCAACCCCTGTAATCTTTAAATAACATCACAGATCTATGGTGGAGAAGTGAAATAGCATTTGTATGAATCACAATATTTTTAAAATAACAATTTGATACCCAGAGCTTTATTTAACTGATTTCTGACTGAATTATTGAAAATGTCAGACTGGAATATCAGGCCTGTTTTTGATACTGTCGGAAAATATGGTAACGTTGAGTACATGCTGTAAAATAGCAACAAACACCTTTTATTTCTACATATTTTCCAGTTATGTTAAAATATATCTTACAAATAAGAGGTTGACTGATTATAGATATGGCTATAGCTCTTGGAACAGAGTCTCATGAAGTCAGGGAGCCAAATATTCCAGGGTTTTTTAAAATGTGCATTTCAAATGCTGGATAATTTTATGGCTGCATATAACATTTGTAACTATGCAAGCTGAGATAATAACATGGTTAATCAAATCTCATGCTTCAGGGCATAAATTGATTGCCTGAGGGGTTCGTGACAGATTTTTATTCCCACCAAGTGCAATATTGCAGAACTGAGAGGGTTGGGTTTTTTTGTGTGTGTGAGTGTATGTGTGCAAATGCACATGCATACGTGTATATGCTTTTAATTTGGATGAACACAAACTCTCTTCTTCTGTCAATATTGAGGAATGGGGCCAAGGGAAGCCAAGAGTCACTTCATGAACTTAAGGTCCTAGAGTCAAAGTATAAAACACTTATCTGATTACTAGTAAGAATTGCAAAACATTTTTTTAAAAAAACACTCTTTGACTCCACTCATTTATTTTCTGACACTGGCACGTGGCAATGCAGCTTATATCCAATGATATAATATAAAGAATTTAAGATAACCGTGAATTAGAAATAGTTCAGTTAAAAATGCAAAAGTGTGATATTGGAAGCACCCTGCATATCATATAGCCAGGCTTTCACATTCTATTTTATATCAGTTGATGCTGAGAAGATGCTTCTAAAAGTATTGAAGAATAAAGAAATAATCATGATAATGGTGACTACGAAGTCTAGCTGCTAGACAAACGCTGGTAATTGCGGCGTAGAGGAAGAATTGTTTATTTTTCTTTTGCTGCTGCAAGCTGGCAGAGGTGATAAAGGGCATCATAACTAACACTACAAAAGTTACTCTAACTCAGATTGGACCTCCCATGGGCCCTGGTTCCAGTATTGCAGCTCGCGGAATCCTCCAGAAATAATGCCACCAAATTGCTGATTTTCAGGTTCTTAGGTTTCAGATTTTGTTCTCTCTCTCTCTCTCTCTCTCTCTCTCACACACACACACACACACTCCCTCTCCCCCGCCCCCTTTCATCATTATCAGTGGTATGTGTCTCTCTCAATCTCGGGCCCTCTACCAGAGGCCTGGGAATTTCAGGGTTCTTCGCAGCTGTTGGATGTATTCTGCTGTGATGGTGACTGGTTCCTATTCTGGAAGATTGCTGTGATCTGCTCTCAGGTCCTGCAGCCATTTTGCACTGGTTTTAAGTGTCTTCTCTTTCTCCCATATGTTCTTCCAGTACTGTTCAGTTTCTGCTGTTGGTGGCTCTGTTGTTACTATGTTCTTATACTGCAGCTGGGAATATACCTTGGATGGTTCTTTGGAGAATAAGGCATCTATCTTCTTGGCCTCTGCTTCTCTAGTGTATCTCCTTAGCCTGGCAGCCAGTGCTGTGAGCCTTTGGTTAGCAGTCTCTAGGCTTCAGATGGAATCAGGCCCTTGTATGTTTTCAGTAGCCAAGTCTTATCCTTAATCTCCACACCATTCTGCAGTTCTACCAGCTAACTAACTTCTCTCTGGGTTGCCTTGATCTTAGCCTCCAACCTCGTTTTCCAGGGAGGGTATGTACTGCTGTTCTTCTTGATCGTGTAACCACACATCTCCAGGATTACAGCACTGTAGCATATACCAGTTCATTGGTTTGAGTTATGGCGATAGTAGGGATTGTCATGAGGGCTCTATTGGCATATTCTAGCATACTATCTGATAGTACTTCTCCACTGAGCCTTGTTAATTGGTCTCGAGGGTTGACTGTAGCATATATATAGCTACAGTCCCTGGGGCCTTGAAATAATCTTAAAATAATTCAACAGCTGACTGCAATAAAAATTGCCCAATCCTGGTTTAATGTTGAGTGAAATAATTAAAAATCGGCAAGGATGATTTACACACAGCATCTTCTACTTGCACAGTGTTAGCTGTAGTATTTCCCATGGATTCTATGCTACCCATCCTATTGCTGAAGACCTTATGGATGGGCAATTGATAAGAATGGTTGCATAACAATCAGCAAGTGTAATGATTATTCTACTGGATGGGTGTACTAGTCACCTAGTGCCTATCTTTCTAATAATGTTTATAATATATGCCTAGAATGTTCCCTATAGTTGGGGTTATTCTTACCTCTGTGGTACTAGCTAGACCATGAGTACTATAGTATTGATTAAATTTTGTAAAAATTCTGTAGCCAAGGCATGAAGAACTGGCTAGAGAAAAGCCCACAGGTCAAATGGGACCATTACATTTCTTCTTCTTCTTCTTCTTCTTCTTCTTCTTCTTCTTCTTCTTCTTCTTCTTCTTCTTCTTCTTCTTCTTCTTCTTCTTCTTCTTCTTCTTCTTCTTCTTCCTTCTCCTCCTCTTCCTGGCTTTCCTTTCTCTTTCCCACTGAATAAATTAAGTTTATTCATTAGTTCCCACACTTTTCCTTTACTTCCCCAGGTGTTTGCACACACAGATGCCCTCATACCTTCTTCCCAGGTTCTCTTCTTTGACACTAATGCAAACTCTTTCCCCCCTCCTTCCCCTTGATATCATCATTCCTTTGATGTTGTGATTATTAATTTAAAGGGAGCAGGTTGTTCTTTTGTTCCTACATTCCAAAGTAGGAAATTGTGTATCAAGGGAAATTTGATGGTTTAGCTTCATAGAAGTAAAATAGCATTCACTAAGACTTTGTAGCTTCATTCCAATCTGCCTACATTGCAGCTTAAGGATTAGGGGAAGGGGGAGGAAAGGGACATTTTGCAGTATTGTGGTCACTGTGTGGAAAATCAAGAGGAACATACTTTTTTCTTAAAGAACTTTATTAAATTTCAGTATAAGATAAAAAGACAAGAAGAAAAAAGAAAATAGCAAAGGGAAAAATATACAGAAGAAATAAAGAATAAAGAAAGTAACTTCTGACTTTCTTTGATACAGGTGTAAATATAAAATACATTCACCTCTTACTCTAATATTTAAAAGACTACAATACACACATATATAAACAAATAATATAAAACAGATTACTACAAAGTATCTCTCTAATTATAAAATAAATCAATCATTAAACCCTAAAATCAATATTTCACTTTTTTGAATCTCAAGTAAAAAGTCCAAGAGTGGTTTCCAAGTAGAAACAAACCTAGACAGTGTCTTTCCTTTGATGAAAAAGTCAATTTCACCATATCCGCCAGTTCCATTAATTTCAATATCCGTTCTTCTGCTGTAGGTATTTGTAAATCCTTCCATTTTTGTGCATATAGAAGTCTTGCTGCTGTAATCATGTAAAGAAATAAATTCCCATTTTTTCTTTCCATCTGTTTATCCATCATACCTAAAAGGAAAGTCTCTGGTTTCAATTGTATATCCATTTTTTAATTTTTTTGAATCAAAATACATATCATATTCCAATATTTCTTAGCTTTCTCACAGGTCTACCAGAAGAGGAGCATACTTCAAGCAACCTGGGCAGAACCCAACAACCCAACTGGGATATGTAAGTGTATCAGAAATTTGAAAAAGCTCTGAACTTCCTAGTTTTATGCACCACATCAGGACAGATTTGAAGCATCTGATTTTAATCCTTCCATATCTCCTATCACTAATAACTCTAGATGTAAAAAATTATTCAGATGTCAAGTATGTGGACATACTTGATCCCAGAGTAGTGTGCAATGCCTGGAAGTGCTCAACATCTATCCACTGATCAGCAATCAAGACAATTCGCATCCAACCTGATAGAGTTATAGCTGTTTTCACAAAAGACGAAAATATCTATATCATCCTGATTGCAATCAACATGGGAAAAATTGGGCTATCATGGCAGGGTTCTTCTCTGTGAGAAATTGGAACACCAGAATGTTGTCCTTTGCCACTTTCTCAAAATAATAGCCATCATTGCCAATATAAGGACTATAGATCTTGTGATTTTAAGGACATTAATAAGATGTGCCTTTTACTGTTTTTGCTAAATCCAATGACTTTGAAGGTAGTAAAATTGTCCCTGAAAAGATATAGTATGCCATCTTAGGTTTTGCTGGACTTTTTTGTTTTGTTTTGTTTTCCTTATGTAGATGTGAATGATCTCCAAAAAAGGCTGTGGAACTCCTAGATTTCTATTCTACAATCAGTAACAACAAGATTAGCTGACTAGACTATAATTGCTACATTAACTGGCTGTATGATGTAAATCTTTTTATGATGTTCTGGAAGATATTTCCCAATCCTGACTATCCTAAAGAAATGAATGGGTGAGATGTAATTCAATTACTTTGAAATGTAATAAATTACATTTATTAATGTAATAAATAAATACATTATTTCTGTGATGCACATTGTTTCTGAGTCACAGATCATATCACCAAAGAATTTTCTCACCCAACACCAGAGATATAAAAGTAAAAATGCCATTCATTTCCACTTTACATCTCAATGATGGCACTATTTTTAAACTTAAGCAGCTGTGTTTATTCAGATGCTTCTACAGCAAGAGAGGAAGATGTAGATTCCATCACTCATCCCCTGAGTATGCTCAGGATGACATCTTGAACCTTCAGCTATGGCTTCTTCTTCGTCCCATGTGCCTTGACCAGGTTTACCAGATCTGGGCCACAAAATTCTGGAGACACAAGAAACTCTAACTCTTTGCTGTTATCTAGTGGTCATCCAGATTTCTGAAGCCTAGATATGGTAGTCCTATTCTTAGCTTACCATTGCTGTTTGGCCTTTTTCCTGTTTCATGCTTTTGGCCCAAATTATTTTAACTGGCTGAAACCTGGAATTTTGCTTGATTTTTTTGCCAGCATCTTTTGGACTATACTAGATGTAAGGAATTTTTTTTCATAGCCTGCTAGCTAGCTCTTCAATATGCATGATCCTACCAAAGACAAACTTCTCTAGATGCTTGCCATGCTATATGTTGCCTTCTTTTCATTATAAATCACCTCAGAAAGATGCTGGCATCTCCAGAAACTGCTTGTATCACACGATTATTTAGCCCAAAGATAATTACTATAATTATTCACTGGCAATGATAGAAGAACAATATGTTGTTATCAATAGCCCTGAGAATACAGGATCAACATGCATACAGTTGTAGACATGAGGAGATGGCTTATTCCATGCTGGTCCTTGAATTTTTCCACTTACATATGGTATTTAGGGCATGCTGACACTGAATCTCTTTTTGCTGTTGTTCAGTCGTTAAGTCATGTCCGACTCTTCGTGACCCCATGAACCATATTGCACCAGGCCTTCCTGTCCTTCACTGCCTCCCTGAGTTTGCTCAGTTTCATGCTCATTGCTTCAGTGATGCTATCTAACCATCTCATCCTCTGCCGTCCTCTTCTCCTTTTGCCTTCAATCTTTCCCAGCATCAGGGTCTTTTCCAAAGAGTCCTCTCTTCGCATTAGGTGACCAAAGTATCTGAGCTTGAGCTTCATTATCAATCCTTCCAATGAGCAGTCAGGGTTGATTTCCTTTAAGATTGACTGGTTTGACCTCCTAGCAGTCCAGGGGACTCTTAAGAGACTTCTCCAGCACCACAGTTCAAAGGCATCAGTTCTTCAGTGCTCAGCCTTCTTTATGATCCAGCTCTCACAGCCATACATTACTACTGGAAAAACCATAGCTTTGACTATGAGGATCTTTGTTGGCAAGGTCTAGAAGATGCTAAAAGAGGTATAGGTTTAAGCTCCTTCTTGGGCCTAGGGTGGGTTCATCTTTTTGTCTTCTGTCTTCCTGTACTTCAGAAATGAAGATATGAAATTGTCTCTATGGATTCTGTATGAACAGATAAAGGGCATAATGAAAAGCTTAAATAAACATGATTAATAATACATATATGTTTGTGCATTACTGAAAAACACAGAGGTAATGAAATATCCATATCTTGGTAGATATTGAGGTTGGACTGAAATAGATGGGCAACCAGTAGGCATGTTGGATAAAGATTTCCTGAATTACTTCCATTGCTGCTTCCCAGCACTATCTCTACACTACTGCTGACAATGTTTCAAGTAAGACATTGCTTCAGTAACTACCAGAATATTGCTGGGTATAGAAATTAAAAAAAAAAAAAATCCAAGGAGCTTGCTTGGATTTTTCCCATAGTAAATTGTTTTGATCTATTACACACCCATTCCTTAAAAAATATAAGTTTCCTTAAATTATTGTAAAGATTAAACAGGGGAAACCACCTTATACCAGATCAGAGCCCTGATCCATTTAAGTTACTGTTATCAACTGGCATGAAGCCTTCGGTTTTCAGACAGGAATATGTTCTCCTGAAGATGCTTGGAACTGAACCTGGGATCTTTTGCATGCAAAGTGTGTGCTGTTCCTTGAACTCTTGCCACTCCATGAATGGTAACAAGGTAAAAGCTTTCCCAAGTATTCACTGAGAAGGAAAATGAAAGTGGCTTTCTGTAAAAGTGCACTGCTGTCAAGCACAGGTAATAAATGCAAAATAATTGGAAGGCTGTACTTTGGTTGTTTGCTTTCTTTTAACTACCAACAATAATTATCCGAATTGTGATATATTTTAGTTAACCAAATAAGGCTTTTTCCATCATTTAACCCTCCAAAAGATAGCACAAAATTCCATAAAAAGCTGCCAATGGTACTAAAAAAAGTCTTAAACATTGCACACTAAGGTGACTACACTTGCAAATGAGTTTATCCTTGGAAGGGTGCAGGAAGGATGGCTAAACAAGACCATTTGGTGCATCTGCATTTTTGCATCTGCACAGAGGGAATTTCACTAAACAACAGTGACATTTTGTAAGGGAACTCTTCACTGCCAAGTTGTATGGAACAGTAACTTCCCAGGATGGCTTCCAAGTACAAAAATGATGGTGTTGAAAGAGAAGCTTGCAGCCTTAGTGGAGTTCATCTTTCCATCCAAACTCCTTTCTCCTTTTGCAGCGTGCATCGAATTAGCATCTGCCCGCATTTAGCAAAGATCCATATAACAAACATGAGCCCAGGAGGTTCACAAAAAGGGCTGGAAAACCTGTCTGCCAGACCAGTAGGCTTCCTTTCATGCCTCTTAGCAGAGATCAAAGCACTTTAGCAAATCAAACTTCCATGCTTTTTCAGCAGCACAAGATACTAGCAAGTCCGTAGAACCCAAAAGTCCCTTTCACATTGACTGAGACTGACCAGTGCAGATGATTGCCTAACCTCCTCTTCTACATTTGCATATTTTTATCGCTCATAAGATTTGAAATGTATTTTCAATTAGGTTTTTATTAACTTTTATTAATGCCATAGTGTTCAGAATTTCTCAGCACATAAACCCTGGGAAATAACTGAACAAACAAATAAGGTTAATTCTAATGTAGAGGTTGCAAACTAGTTACACAGACAGAAAAACACACAACCTTAAATTTTGAGTACAATTATTTTTCATATTTTTATTATTTGCATTTATATTTTTGGATGTTGAAATTGACTTATAAGTAGCAAGCTGATTCAAAGGCCCTCTGAAAATATAATAACCTGACATTTTTTCAAGCATTAAAGAGGAACTTGGGGTTCTCCAGATGATACTGAATACAGCTTCCAGCATCCTTCACTGTAAGCTGTGCTAGAAGTTGTAGTTTAGCAACATCTGAAAGTAGATATCAAAAGATATCTGCTTTTCATTCTACTTTTATGACTTTGTGATGTAGGGCAAGTTAAGACAATTCCTGCTCCTCAGATCTTCCAGTGAAGTTCATGGGAGATTGGATCTGGAACTCTATACTCTAGGTCAACACGATGTAATGTATCTGCCAGGATTAAGAAATTGGCTGGGGATTTCGAATTCCTTTCTTCTGGAATTCTCTCTTTCCTTACCACATTCCTCCTCCTCCTCCTCCTCCTCCTCCTCCTCCTCCTCCTCCTCCTCCTCCTCCTCCTCCTCCTCCTCCTCCTCCACAGAAACACTGGCACCTTTTCCTCACCATCTTTTCCTCACCATTTTAAAAGGCTTTAGATGTACTGCCAAGCAAAACTTCAGTCATATCCAACATATTGGTTTCTTCAAATGGGCTGCTTGAAATTGTCTACTGAAAGCAGTGTTCATTTCTTCAAAATATTCTATGCTGCTGAATTTGGTGCCTCTTAGATCTTCTTTATCCATATGTTCTTAACACTCAAAGAACTCTAAGATGGGAACTTAACTTTGCACAAATCACTTATCAATGCTCTTTGTTTTCAACTACTGATACTCCCCCCACCCTTTCAACATCTCTGAAACATGTACTTTACCTCTTTTATTGATGTTCATATTTTCACATATGCACAGGAGCTATTTTAATTCTATCCCTATTGGCTGATCAAAACATTTCCAATTCCAGCTCCAAGGGTTGAGTCATCTCAAACTGGTAGCTCCCCTGAGGTATGATATCAGGTTAAAAGCTGCTCTGCTATCTTTTTAATCTTAAGCATCTGCATGCCACGCTTTAAAGAGCCACCCAGAGAGACAGAAGGGGATTTAGAAGGGAAAAAAGGGAACAGGCTGATAAACCAGCATTTGCAGAAGGAAGGACAAAGTCGACATCTTTCTAAACTCATTTGGGAGATGACAATGGTTTTCAGAATATGATGAGATGAGGGAGATGACAGCCGCCTGCTCTAAAGGAAGGCGGCAATTTCTACAAACAATTTTGCCAATTTGAATAGGCATGCGGGCTTCAATTGGGCAGACTTGGCATGTTTTCATGAGATGAAGAAAGCTTTATGAAAAATGTCCATGCAGCAGAAAAGTGTGCAGCTGACTTTTTTCAAATATTTTATACGCAGCTGCTTTTTTTTCTTGGGAAGCATGTCCATAGATGTTTTTTTCTCCCCATATTTGAGTCATATCTCATGATACAAGCATGGCATTGATCTGCTCAGATAAAAAGGGATTTCACTCTAGAGATTTATAGTCCATCTGCATCCAGGCTAGATATTACCTGGACAATTAGAAACATAGCTAGATGAGGTCATTCCCATCCTTACTTGAATGATTTGAGCAGAATAGAGGGCCAAAGTGTTGAATATGCAAACAGAGAAAGACAGAACGTTATAAAAATACCTGTTTGAGTAAGTAATAGGTAGAACACTGATTGATTTGGTGGTCAAGGATTATGATACAATGGCACAAATTATGTTTTTGAAGTGTATGGCCTCAGCTATGATTTAAGGAAGGTCAACATTTTTTTCCTGAGAGATTCAAAAGTAGCCTAGGGATTTTTGTGATGGTAAAACAACCTCATGTTCACTCCCCCGAGCAGGCTGGGGAAAAAGACAAATCAAATATGATGAATAAGCAAAGATTTATGTCTGGCCAAGTACTGTCAACAGGACTAGAACTGAGCTCAGCCTCATTTACCTCACATATAGAGTTCAATTACATCAAACAGTTGCTATGAATGTAAAAATGACTGTTTACCCTCCTGTATTCATTAATACATGTGAGAGATAGATAAGGAACATGCTGTAACTTTGTGCTATTAATTAACTTTAAGTTTATTTAGGCATGGTATACAAAAGTGTCAAAGCAAGGTGGTGAGTTTTTTAGACATATCAGGCTTTTCCACATCTAAATCCAACCTAACCTCTTGGCCAGGAAGTTACAGATTGAATTTAACCCATCTCAATCCTTTCTGTTCCTCCCCAGAGGATCACTATTTTCTTCCTTTGTAAAAAAAAATTAAGAAGAAATAGTTTTAACATGGGCCAAAATAGATGGCAGCACTTGACTGATCTCAGAAAACTAAGTAGGGTTGGACTTGATTAATCCTTGGATGGGAGACCATCAGTAAATACCAGGTCAATCTGAGAAGCTGAAGAAGACTATGCATTGCAGACTCAACACATCCATTTTTCCTTGTCATCCCAGCTCAAGAAGCATTTAAAAAGACAAAATATAAGGCTGAAATGTTAGCGTCCCATCCACCATTGACATCAGTGCATCATTACAACACTGCCTGTGGCTCTCTGAGACCAAAACTAATAAGTACAGTGTGAGAAGGAAATCAAGCCCTCCCCCCTGCCATGCTGTCTTCCTTTTTACTGTTTCCTGCCATACAGTTTTCCTCCTTCAAACAAGGCAAAAGGCTAACATTTACAATTAGAATGGGCTCACCCAAAAGATTAAAATGTGGTAGGAAGAGTTAGCATTCCTTGAAAGTAGCCAAAAGATCTCCTTAACTGAGTAACAAAAGATCTCTGCCCCAAAGCATTCCAATCAAGCAGTGCTAGATAGACAAATACCGCAGCTCAACAGGATGCCTGAGTGCAGGAAACCACAACTCCATGGGGTGCCTGACTTCAGACCGCTCCCTCTCAGAACTCTGGCTAAGAATTCCTAGAGCAGTGTTGTCCAAACTTGGCCACTTTAAGATGAGTGGACTTCAACTCCCAGAATTCCCCAGCCAGCATGGCTGGCTGGGGAATTCTGGGAGTTGAAGTCCACTCATCTTAAAGTGGCCAAGTTTGGACAACACTGTCCTAGGGGGTGGGTGCACTTTTGCTCACTTCCGAAAGAACAAAAGCAGGGCATCTCTATATAAAGGGCTTCCAGGGAAACTGAAGGCACAGCTGCATCCAACCGTTGAGCATGTTGTGCTCTCAGAAATAAAACTATATCTCTGTTTCAAGCAACTGCCTGCACATTTTTATTCCTGGCTTGGAAATGAACTTGGTAAGATTTATTTCCAACAACAGCTTCTAGTTGGAGATTCCTGAGTAACCACATTAAATGGGAAAATGTGTGAGTGTACACACACATGCATACACATAGAGCTGCCTTTTAAATATATGCATGGCAAAATTGCCTTATAAATTGAATGGAGTGTAGAATTAAAAAGAGGCACGTGCACAAACAGTCCAAATGTTTGTGGTCTGATACAGTTCTCTGAACATTTCAGCAAGACAGCAGAGGTAGGGAAATGAATTTGCACTACTTCCAATTTTTTACATAGATTGAAGGTTTTGTTTTAAGTATCCCACAGATGGTTGCTGAGCTAAGATTTGAAATTTAACTTCTATGGAACCCCTGGGTGAAATAATGTGAGAAAGTTCTGTAGCACATATGGATATTGCAAAACATTTCATGCCCCAAGTGAAAATGATTTGACATCACAGATTTCAAGGGTGTTAAAAGAATGTTTCAAGAAGCAGAATGTGGTCCTTTGAACATAAAACAAATGAAATGGATTTTATAGAATTGTCTTCTATAAATTGTCTTCTACTGGCTCATGTCTCTCATTTTCTCTGTCTCTCTCATCAGTTTGGAGCCAAGCTATTGCTACAGGCACAATGTTATTGAATAGATTAAATGGTACATGCATATTAATGGTTTTAATTATTGAAAATGTTCGCTGCCCAGAGTCACTTGGATTGAGATGGGCGGCTATAGAAATTGCATAAATAAATAAATAAAAATATTGAAAAGAAAGAATGCATCTAAATTTCAAAGTAAGCTTTCAGTAAGGTATTATGAATGTTTAAAAAGCCCATGTATTCTAATGCCTCTGAACTGAACCTAGTATCTGTTGTGCTCTGGAAGAATTGCACCCATCCACTTGATAATCAATGAAGAAGGGAATTCTCATGCCCTAAATAAGAATGCAATGCACCATAACTCTGAAGAGATGACAGTCTACCCTAATTGAAAGGAAGAACTTTTTAAAATGAGAACTAGAAGGCCGAGAACAAGTTTTATAAACACTACAGTTAAAGTGTTGCCAACATACTGACATATTGCAAAGACCATTTTATTGCAAAATATTCATTTTCCTAAAGCTCCAATAACCCTAAAGTTCTAGTCTGCAGCTACTGAGACAGTAGCATAGGGAAATAAGACCTTGAACATATTTTCTTTTTCATGGGCCTGTTCACAGTGAAAGTTCCCTTTTCCCTGCATCATTCTGACTTTCCCTTACTCTCTAAGCACAGTAGTTTATTAAGCACAGTCATTTATTTTAAAACATTCAGAGCCCATTTTTCATGGAATAGGGCCTGATTATGTGAGAAACCATCTGTCTTCCATAGTTTTTGCACATCCTCTAGGATTAGGCAGAGTTGGCATATCCCAGGTCCTATCCATTAAACTGTGATATCTGATGGGACTTAAGAAGTGTACCTACTCTATCACAGTGCCTGTCCTCTGGAACAACATCTCCCCAGAAATGTGTTTGGCCCCAATCCTAACCTTGTTCAAAGGAGCTATTAAAACCTGTCTGTTCTCTCAAGCCTTGTATTAGGATGGATGTGGGCCTCTTATGTGTTATGTGGGTCTTTTTAGAGTATGTGTGTTTATGTGTGTGTATGTGTGTGTGTGTGTGTTTCTGGAAGGCTGTTGTTCTTTTGTTTGTATTTTTTAATTATTTGAAAATTGTGCGCTGCCCAAAGTTGCAATGGACTTGGGCAATCTTATAGATTTCATAAATAAACTTTATTTCCGAAACAACATTCCATGAAAAACAGCAGTGCACATAATCTTTCTACTCTGCCAAATGCCTGGTTATCTTTTTGATAACTTGGCAAAGTTAAAGTATTATATTTCCTTAACCTTTTGAACCCTCTACTTAATCCTAAACAGTGACTATGATCTAGTACAGGATGTAAGTTTTGGGTAACCCATAGGAAACAGTGACCATAATGCCATTACATTTAGTGTCAAAATGGGACATTTCCAGCCAAAGCCAACCATGAACATTCACTGAAGGGCCAGAGAGGAAAATATATTATATAATTTGTGCCGTCACCTGATGATGCATGTGGCATCACTATGGCTTCCACCAGATATCTATGTATCCAACATACACATTTGACAATAATAAAGAGCCTTCTAAAAACTCAAGAATTGGTAAAAAAAGAAAATAGCCTGAAAGGAGAACAATATTTCTGTATTTGTTAGATTTATATTGATCAATATCCACAGACTATCATGGTTAACAACAGCCATATGGCAAACAATAATACAATACAATAACAATGCAATTTCCATAATGAATATAAAAATGGCACAATAAAGCAAACAACAACATCATAGCCTCTATAAGCTCTCTAAAACAATTCACGTTTTAAAAGCTTATGAAAAGCTAACAATGAAATTTGCAGTGGAGGCTGTTCCATAGCACAACTGTACCCGCTGATAATCCTTTGTGTGTGCGTGTATATATTTGTGTGTAAGGAACCAAGGTGGTTTTTTAGTAGTATCCAGGACACATAAAGATAAGACAGCTTCCTTTAGGAAATGTAAGACCTATGACCCGTTCTGGTCATAGCATTAGAAAAAAGACCTGGAAAAATTGTAGAAGGAGGTAGCCAAAATAAATGGGGACTACTGTAGCTGATTTTTCATACATCACTTATTTAACATATGGCATTCATTACTATAAGATATGGTGCCAGCCACTAAGGTGGAAATTTAAAGGGGGATTGGATAAATTAACAGAGAGATACTGCTCTCAGAGACTTAATGTTACTTCTGAGTTTCGATAGCATGCCTCCAAATACCAATTTCAGAGGATCAACAGCAGGAGAAAAGGATGCTCTGGTCTTCCCTTGTAAGCAACCTGGCTGGAGACTGAAGGAAACAAAATGCTGCATTCAGATGGGTCTTGACCTGACCTATCTGAGCTATTCTTATGTTCTAAAACCTACAGAAGTACCATAGCTCAGTAGCACAGCAAATATTTTGCATTCAGAATGTTCCAGGTTCAATGCAATTATATATGAGATTAGACTTTTCTGTAGCACTTTCCTGCCATCTCGTGTCTGTCCAGACTTTTGAAGCCCAGATCTGATACCCCTAATATACAGTACAAATATATTTTTCACCCCATACCCACGTGATTGCTGAGAAAATTTATATTCACCAGGATAATGAATCAATAGATGCATTGTCTCCTCTATTTTGATCCTGTTCACACCAAATCATTACTTTCTTTTCCAAACAATAACCCTCTGTCCCAACCCATACCTGAAAAAGATAGGGCTATTCTCTCCTTAACCTGTCTAGCTCTGAAGATTAATTATTTTGTTTTCCACCCTGCTTTTCAAGAGACTCCATTTGTGTGAGAGGGAATATATGAGAGACTCTAAGAAATTGGTGAGAGACCTTATGGTAAATGAGGTTGAAGCCAAGAAGTCATTTAAGAATACACATCCTGCAGATTGTATCCTGTTAACAAAAATGCCTGCTCAGCTAACAGCAAATAGGCATGTCCATCATCTCTCAACTATGCCATAAGCAACATTGTACAAAGTACAGAGGAATTAAGAAATTCTGAAAGAGAGAGAGAGAGAGGAAATACAGCTGCAGTTAGTTTATTTTAATGCCACCTCTCTCATACTTTCTATTTTTCCAAGCCCTCCTTCCTTTTACCACAGACATATACCACTTTATACACTGCATTTTGTTCTTTAAACTTCTCATCTGTTTTTGTAGATCTCAACCACTGTGTCCAACTACTACTTTATCACCTGCCACTGAACTCATTCATTTGATCCTCATTCATTCTGTATAAATAACCTAAGTGTACTAAGTTTGTACTAAACCCTCATTTTTGTATTCACCTCCCATCCATTCCTGACCTTATCTCTTATTTTACCCCACATACTTCTTAAGTATCCATCCCCATTGCATTCAAATTACTTGCATGTTTCTCCTGAGATTCCCAGTTCTCATTTCCATATAACAAAGTGGGCAGAAGAATGCTATTGTACACAGGCATTTTGGCTTATTTCACCAAACTTCCATTCCTCTCAACATACCACGTACTACTTCCTACACTTCTAATATTTGCACAACCTAAATTTTTTGCATCCATTTTCCTATGTTTAGTAAATTTTCTACCAAGATACACTAACTCATCTGCCTTAGTTTTTGCCATTTATGTATTACTTAAAAGTTGTTCATTCCATTTTCCCTGTGAAACACAATTACTTTGGCCTTTGATTCTTTCATTTTCAGATGCATACTCTTTGTTGCATCATACAGCAGAACAAATAATCTTTGCAAGTCATTTGAAGATGTCAGCAACTCAGTACCAACCACATACATTCATATCCCCAACCAACACAACTCTAGCATCATTATAAGCATTTGGTATACATTTATCCAAAAATATGCACCCCACCTCATTCAGTCCCTACTCTCTGCCTTCAACACTCATTTTATATTGAGCTGTGGGGTGCCTGTCATGAAAGGCTGGGCCACTGGACTTTTTTATTATTATTATTTTTACATGTTCAATAGTGGAATTTCTTTGTGTGCCCTTGAAAAACAAGCTCACCAAAGGGAAAGATACTGACATTTATTTTCTGAGTGTGGGTGGGAAGGGAAAAGAAGTAGGAAAATCCACCAAGCAGAGGCTAAGTTAAGTGTAGTCTGAATGGAACACTTGGCTGTCACTTTGGCCAAAGCAGAGGGAAGGGCCGAAATTTGGAGGGGGGGGGAGGTTTTCTTAAGGCAGCTTAATTTCCAGTTGGTTTATGCCTGGGAGACAAGTATCTCCAGGCTAATATATGGAAAAAACCTAAGGATTCCTAAGTTTAGCTCCAACTCAATGTATTAACAGACTACATCAGGATAAATGGTTTATAATATTTTAATACATTTGGAAGCAAATGTTATGTAATAATTTATTATAAATATTGCTGAGTGAATGAAATAAATCTGAATCATTTTAGTATTTATGCTACTATTACTACAATTATGCAGCTGCTGTTCTTCCTCCTACAATATGCATAACATATGCACACATGAGTTGGATCAGGAGAGTTTTTCTCCAAAAGCATCATCCTCAGTGAGAGGAAACTAATCAGTATCCCATTTATAAAACATAAAACCAAAATAATCATATGAATATATATCATGGGAATATATTGTACCTTATGAATCAAGACAAATAGTGTCTATCTATCTGAGACTACTTCTCAAGCATTATTAAGCAAAAATTGAATATAAAATTGGTATTTAGTTTTGAGGGAGCCAAAGTGCTTTCACCAAGGCTTAGTAAAAATATGTCATGGATTAAGAGAAGTCTTGGAAGCTGCACTTTTAAAAACATAGCTATAGAGATGATGAGAAATGCACTGGATTTGTTTACATTGGTAATCCAGGAACAGAGAAAGCTGCCTGATCCATGTAGAAACCCTGCTGATTTAAAAGCACTACCTTTTAAAAAATCAGGATACAAGGGGTTGAACCTGTCCTCTTCTGTTTCAAAATAATTGCCTTAGCACTAAGTATGTAATTTTAACTTCTGCTCTTAGCACTATGTGCCAAGCAAAATTCTACCTGATTTAAAAAAAAAAACAAAACCAAGGGACTCCTGGCTACTCAGTAGTAAATTCTAGCTTCATTAATCCACTATTATGTACCTCCTTTTGTTATAGTGAATTAGGTTTAAAATAACTCAACTTTAAACATGTCCTATTAATTCCAGTGATCTAATTGCTACCTCTTGAGAATGTCAATCTCAAATTCTCCCTGGGAAAACATTCCACTAAGCCTGAAGAAGCTGGCTTGATAGGCTACTAGGCAGAAATATGAGAGATCATAAATTTCCAGGAGTTGTCTGGCTTGACAAAAATGCTCCTCAAGTAAGATGTATGGGATCCCCTCTGATACTTTCTGCAGCTCTCAGGAAGGAATTCATGTAATGCACTCAGAGTGTTAGCTTTGGACAGGCAAGCAGGCACAAAATATGGCTTGAATGGTGATGAAGTGGATAAAGAGTGATTATGGGTGTTTATTCTGATGAGTTCAGTAGCTTGAATTGTAACCTGGAGTGTGAATAAGATGAATTGTTTGAACGTCACCTGTTTTAGTTCAGAAAGGAATGACAGTGACTAATAAGACTTAATTAGCAGTCCCCTTTTCACCTGTACAGTATAAAGCACTCTGGCTTGTTCATCATGGAAGCCGGATACCTTGAAAAAAGGGGAAAATCCAATTGGCTAGGAAAGAGAGCATGTCTGATTGCAAAATTGATTATACTGGTGTAAATGAAGAGTAACTGAAGGGGACACCTCTGAAAGAAAAGGGCATGACACAGGTGGACACAATGCAGTCAGACTGCTTTTAATTAAAAACCACTTCTCTCTGGAAAATGTAAAAGTCTGGATGTAATTCTGCCCAATTTGCTTAACTGCCAATTTGTAAGGTATAATTTAGCATTTTTGAGTGGCCCCACATGGCAGCTTTCTGTATTTCTACTCTAGTGCTTTAGTGGTAAATTGCAAATGTGGGAATTATCTGTGGATAAGGAAGATACTTTCAGATACATGGATGATATACTAATGAATGGCAAGTTGTATTGCTTCCCTGTTACATGATTACAATTTGTGCTGTGCACAGCACATGGAAATAACACAGTTGCAATCACACGTGGTCAATAAGGTTATACCTTAATAAAG
The DNA here is from genome assembly GCF_059951505.1 of Python bivittatus. Taxonomy (NCBI): domain Eukaryota; kingdom Metazoa; phylum Chordata; class Lepidosauria; order Squamata; family Pythonidae; genus Python; species Python bivittatus. The sequence continues at coordinate 73,323,972 of NW_028277035.1, forward strand.
GCATTTTGCTTTTGGAAATAGTTGAATATCCCTTATTATTTAAATTGGAAAGAAAGAAACATGCTATAAATAAGCTACATTTGGACCCTGCTCAGAGTCAAGTGACATTTCATGATCATTTGTTTTTGGAAACCTATGGAATCTGGAAATTTATGAAAACTCCCTGGATATCTTTGCGGCAATCACTCTCTCTCAGCACAGTTGATTTCATGGGGTTGTAGTTGTGGAGATAAATTGGAGATTCTATGTACGCTGCCTTGAACTCCTGAAGAAAAAAAAGTCATATAAAGTCAACAAATAAATGAGTGTATAACAATATTAGCCAACATGGAAGATAAGTATATAACAAAATAGTAACTGCTGTAGAAGATGGTCTATAGGAATTATATGTTCCTTGAATCAAATCAAATCTTTATTATGTTCATAGACCAGCATATTTACAAACCTGACATTCATCAAGCCAGCAAAGTTTTACCTTCTTAGAAGCTGCTAAACAAATACAGCTTGTTCATAACAAGGTGACTGTATGGCAAAGATGAGTAACACCAAATGGAAATGGGAAAGAAATGTCTAAAATTCTGTTATTACAGACATGATTTGGACTTTCGTGAGGTGTGGTTCAAATTCAGCACTTTCAAACCAGCCATTACCTTTTGTTAATCATCAGGTTGGAAAATGTGAGTCTGTTCCTGTTCCTCTAATCACTTTAAAGATAGCCCCTCCATACATTAATCTCTCTTGAACGAGTTGATCAGTTCTGTTCAAAGAGAAACTCATAAAGCAGTCAGCACATTGGAGAGAAAATTACCATACAAAACCAAGATTGTGCTAATTGTAGAAATCAGTTTTCTGCTGTTCATCTCTCTGAGTAAGGGGATGCATAAAAATAAAATAAATTGCAACCGAGAGGGAAAGAGAAGCAAGAAAAGTCTTGAAAGCAAATGCTTCACTCACTACAGAGGTGTCCCCCCCCCCCCCTTTGAATCATGTAGTAATTGGGTTTTCTTGTCCCATAATGATGCAGAGGAAATGGCAACCTTTTGCAGGGCATATTTCCAATTTTTGAAAAGAGTAGTTGATTTTATGTTTTACTCTATATATGGACCTGGGTGAGGGACAAAAGGCAGCAGAGACCTTATATAGTTGTGTGTTCCTCAACTGCAGGGACCCAGAGCTAAAAGTGAATGGAATAACATTTTTTGTTTTGTTTTTTTCACCACATCTTTGCATTTTTTTCACTACACCTTTGCATTCTATCTTTCTTTTGGCAGTCCTTTTCTTTCTTTCTGTAATCCCCTTCTGGCTCTTCCTTTCCAGGCCCCTCTTCTCTTTCTGGGACTGGTACAAATCACTGTTGTAGAAGTAGGCAAGGGGTGGGTTTCAACTTCTATGGAATTGGGCCATAAGCAGCAGGTTGAACACTACTGCAATCTATTATCATTCTTGGAGAGAAATAAGTCTCATTTGTTCCACCCATGCATATAATAAAATGTGCTAATAATGATCTGAGGGAAGACGGCTTTCCCAGTGGGTTGATCTGGAATTCTGAAATCTTTACCTGACTATTCCTGGTTTGGGAGGATTCCTGTAGCTCTTTCCTACAGCAAATGTTACAAAGACATTAAGTTGGACAAACAGAGATACTGAAAGAATTTCAAATAAGAATCACCTCTGTCTCTGCAACATAAGTAAGTGGAACAGAAACTTGAATTCAGCATCTGTGCAACTGTCTTGCAGAGCGGATGGTTGCGGATAAATCATCTAAAGAGCATACCACTTCCAACCAGTTTAACTGTTGGAGGTGCATCCAAAGCAGGCTATTGCTTGCTGTAAGAATTTCAAATCACCAGCCACTTTTAATTAGCACTATGGAATATGTTAGCCTACAGAGGTTTGTCACAATCATGATGTAGTATTTCAGAAGCATTGAGGAGAAACGTGGCCTGATGGGCTCATCTCTAGCTCTATTGTGGTGTGCATCAGTAAATCAATTATCTCATGAAAGAAAGAAATACAAACCTTTCCAGGTCCTGGGAAAAAAGATTGAGTTTACATCAAAAAGATGTTGCCTTCTTTTCCCTGATATCAAATGAATTTCCACCTTGGATTTCTTTTAACTTGGATCTTTTTTTCCCTGACTGATCTAAAGAATGCACTGAAGTGTTCTTTTTTTTTTTATGTTCAGTCTCACAGCAGGAAGATGATACTCCTCCTCACCAGAAGTACTCAAATTATGGTGAGGAATAGTATCGAAGGGGGGAATTCTTGCCCCTAGCAGTTTTAGAAGACTAAAGATCGATCCTGCTTTGTGAAATATACTGGGCTGTGAAAGACTCTTCTTGAGCTCTGTCCACATTATCCCAGCTGGCTATCTAGAGCTCAGCCTACATTCACTGCTAGATAAGTTTGTTCTTATCTTTCAAGACAGTCCACTTAAACATTATTACATGTTTTGGGAGAGAAGACTGTTTCCTTCACATTTTAAAAGGACCTTGCATAGTAGTGACCTAATCTGAGAGCCAAAACACAGTCATCCTTTGAAAAAAATCATAGTTTCTGAATGTGATCCCATTTGCCAATCAAAATGGGTACAAGTATGCCTTTATTAGAGGAAATATAACAATATATAGATTAATAATCTATTATAGTGCTGAAAATTAAGTGTACAAACATGTATATTGGGTAAAATTATGCTGGAAAATCTATAAACAGAAATGTGCAAAAATTGTATATTTTAAAAAAATGTTGCATCAATATGAAAATGCACTTATTATAAGAAAGAAAAACCTTGAAGTGCAGAGAAACTGAAATTGTCATCCTTAGCTACAGGATAAAGTACCTCATTCCTGAGTTCAACCCAAAACAAGTTGTAAATTTCATTAAACAATCCGTATATTTCTCCTCATAATTTGAGCACTAAGGCTCCCTGGTGTTATTTCAGAGTTTAAGCATAAAATTCATTGTAGCCAGGCATGGAAAAATATTCATCTCTATTCTTTTCAATTTATTTCAACTTATTTCTCTCTATTTTTCTTCTTTTCAGGCAAATATTTGTAACAGTTAATCAGATATGAATGAATACGTAAACTAAAGAACAAAAGCCAATATCATTTATATATCAGACAGCTATCATTCATGTGTATCTGTGTTTGTGTATGTGAAGTAACTGTTATGTGGAATTGAATGTATAGGTGTTCAGATATAAATCTTGGTATCTTTTTCCAGGAAGATTAATAGAGATGGATCAAATCAAGCCTGCAGAGCTGAATGTAAGTGAGAGAAGACTTTGCTAGGCATTAATACACACAGGTGTTGGGAAATGTGGCCTCATAGTCTTTTTGATCTATCTGGTGATGCAGGTTTTGGCCTACAAACAATCCAAAAATTTAAAAACCTCTCTGAAGTATGCTGGTATACATGTAAATCTATATAATCATCCAATCATCTATTCTATACCATGAATGACACCTGCAATAAGAAGTCAGGGTATTTCATCTAAGGACAGAAATAGACCTAAGTAACATGCTGTATGTATCTCTTTTAAAAAAATAGGATCCCTGGGAACCATCACAGTACAAGGACAAACCAAAACAGTACCTTAATTGAATGCTTGACTTTTTTTACATTCCATAAATCTGTAAGTAAATGTAGCTCTATTATTTAAGTGTTATTTTTCTCCCACTGCCTCATCTGCTGTTACCTAGCAGATGAAAAACCCTGAAGAACTCAAAAGCATATGTGCTCTTTTGTAATATTCATAATAAATGTATTTCATTGTTGTAACTTTGCTTTTGTGTATCAGAACAGTTTCGGCAGAGCCACTCAGGATTTTTGTTTTTGTTGGAAATTTGCAACATTCCAAAATTTGCAACATTTCAAAATGTTCATCATTTGCAAAGAAAATTTGGTTTCTTTGCAAATGATGAAACTAATGCATAGAATATGAATAAAAATGTGTGTTTGGTGGGTTTAATTTATTTTATTTCCCTTTTGTGTAGAGGAAGGAGGGGAGCTTTGCTCTAGAATCTACAGAAAGTGGGATATTGATTGAATGGGGTGGCAGTCCCTTAGCAGAACTGATGCACAATCTGGGTGTCCTCCTGAATTCATAGCTTGAGGAGCAGGTGCCAATTGTGGCCTTTGCATGGATCTATTTTGTGTACCAGCTGTGCACAGTTCTGGATTGGAAAGCTCTTCTCATGGGCACTCATGCTTTCATGACTGGATTACTGCAAAATGATTTACACAGGACAGTCCTTGAAACCACTCGGAAACTTTGGCTGGTTGTAAATAATGACAGGGCACCATTTTATGCTCATTTAACACCACTACTTAGTGAAATTACCACTAGGCTTCCGGGTGCAATTCAAAGTGTTCATGGTCATCCAAATCAGCCTTTGTGGCACAAGGCCTGGGTATTTGCAGGATTGCCTCTCCTAAGTGGTTTCTGTTCTGTCCTATTAGATCTAAGAGGGTTGGCATATCCTAGGTCCCATCAAGAAACTAATGTCACCTTATTGGACCTAGGAGTGTGCCTTCTCTGTTTCCACGCCAGCCTTTCAGAATAGCATTCCTCACCCCATCCCAAAGTATGCACAGCCCTGTCCCTGCCGGTTTTCAGGAAAGTCCTTCAGACCTGGCTCTTCCCTCAGGCTCTGGGGTAGGATGGTGTTTGGCCTCACAAATCACTGTGTAAATGTGATGTAATTTGTATGTATGGTATATTTGCTTTTGTTCTTCTTCCCCAGCATGGTAAACATCTATTGCTTTGGGGGAGGGGGTATTGCTTTTAGCTTTTTTTGGTGATTGGCTGGCCTTAGAAATACATACATGCGCACGCACACACACAAAACTTTTATTTATCAACTTAGAGTGAACACTAGTTTACTATAGTACAAGTTCTCACTGCTTCACAGTTGGCAGAAATGAAGTTGCAGGGCTATTGTAGACTGTTTTGAAGTGATTGGGGAGTGAAAACAATGGTGGTTGGAAGTGCTGTTAGTTACTAAAAAAAGGAAATACCTCTTTTACAAGATGTCAGTGAAGATAAGCCCTTTCAGTTTTGGCAGTAAAAAAAGCTTTTTCTTTCTCTTTCTTTTTAAATACATGAATACCACACCCACACTTTTGGGTAACTGATACTTTGCAAGATTCCTTAAGCATTCATTTATTGACTTATTTTAAGAAATAACTAGAATTTAGTTGACCACTTGAAAGCTTTAGAAAAAATTATCTTTTGTTATGCTTCATTTACCTAACCTTTTATATGATGAAATATAAATATTTTTCCCTACATTAAATGGTGATATTGTGTTCAGACTGATAAAACTGTAAAAAATTAAGGTGTCACCATGTTAACTGTAGTACTTTCTTTCAAGTAGGTGTTTATGCATCATAATCCTTCATTCAAAGGTTATTTTGCCAAATAAATGTCTGTACAACTTTTCTCTCCCTCAAGAATTGGTCATCCTGTACCAGTACTTGATGAGACCTACATCCCATTTTGTAATAAAGCGCCTATTTTGTCTCACATGAGGCAATAAGGTTCCCCCTCCCCTTTCCCAGCCAGTGACCTTTCCCTGAAGCACACCTCAGGTATAAAAGGGAGCATGATGAAAAGCCAAGATGTAAAATGCCATTGTAGATACTAAGTGCCACATTTTATCCATAGTTTAGGCAAAATGCACATGACTCGACCTTACATTGTGACCACTTACATACTATAGTGAATCCATTAATTGGGTGTGCTATCTAGGGAGTCATACTGCAATTCTCTTGATTCCTTTTAGAAAGTGTTGACTTCAGGTTTTAAGGGGCCCTTGTTAAGATGCCCTGTTCCTATATTATGCACAAGCTTTGCTAGTTTTTTCCTTTGCAGTAAGACCACAGCAGAGCATGAATCAACACTAGACAGAAGAGAGCTGCTAATAAATTATCTTGCAATGCTTCTGACAGAGTATTATTCCAGGACTTTGTGAAAGAATGGCTCCAAGCCACTTGGTGCTAATGTATTAGCTAATCGATAGATTTAGTGTTTTGTTTTGTTTTTGAAGGCGGGCTGCTGTCAAAGGCCTGCTTATTAATCAAAATAGCACATCATTGTTCAAAGATCTGGTCATCTGATCAAAACTTTTTACCCAGTTGGGTTGTTTTCAACCAGATCTTGAATTTAAAACAAATATATTTTATAAGTGCTTTCTCATCAAATGTATTTCCCATCCATTGTGCTATAATAAATAGTACATAAATATGTTAAGGCCAAGAACACATAAATGCAATATAATAAATTAATTCTTATGTTATCTCTGACCTCTTACACAGTAAAGTGAAAGTGATGGGACAGACGGAATGTTTGGTGATTTTAAGCACCTGAAAAATACTTGACAGTGTTGGAGTGACATATTGACTCTTATTTTTTCACTGGACACATGAGCAAATAAATAATGGAAGTATATATTCCTTGTTCCTTGTCAGTCATTTGTCTTTGACAAAAGTAGTTCATAGAGATCAGTTCATCCTTTGTGACAATTCTTACCTCAATTTGTTATTTCTTATTTTATTCTGCTGGTAGAACATCAATATTAGGTTCAACCAACTTTGTAAGTACTAATGAAAATATTGTATATATTTATATTTTTTGTGTTTCTTACAGAGTTTTCTGCTACAAAGTTTTTAATCTCACCTCAAGAGTTTTTAAAATGTATTATTGGCTGATAGGTAAGTAAAAAACAATTTGGAAAGGCAGAACTGACAGTACAAATAAAAACATGTTTTAGTTAATTAAGATGAGCAAATTAAGTTTCAACAGCTCTAAGCAAAGAAACAAGTAAAATAATTGAAACTCAGTCTTGCATCTTCAGAAGCAAAGAGAAAATGTTTCTAGACATAAAGTTGTCAGTTCTGGAGGGAGATTATTACTCTTAAATCTGGCTGTTTGGTATGTCTCTGAGCGCTGCAGAATTCCCAAGAAAATAAAGAATGTGTATGCAAAGAGTATATATTTCCAGCAGGGTCACCCAAGGCATGAAGGTCATCCCAGCTGCCCAGCTAAAGCAAGCAGGCCACAGTATAGGGCAGCAGCAATATAGGAAGATGCTGGAAGCAGATGATCACTTTAGTGACAGTGACAAAGGGATCAATTCATACTGTGTGGGAGAAGACAATTCTGTATTTTTACCAAGAAAGCCACATGGATAAAATGTTTAATGATTGATGATATAGTGCTGGATGATGGGCCCTTAGGCTGGATGGCACTCAACATGCTACTGAGGAAGAGCTGTGGATCTTTCAGAGTACTAATGGTGTTTATAAGATAGTTATATTAAAGCCTTTGGGACATGTAGTTGCTGATGTTGCCATACAGGAAAAGAAAATCTGAAGCTGCAAAGATAGAATTACAGTAGGAACATGGAACTTAAGAAACATGAACACAGGAAAACTCAACACAGTGAAAGATGAAATGAAACGACTACAAATTGATATCTTAGGCATCAGAGAATTGAGATGGACTGAGATCAGACACTTTCAGTCAGAAGATCACACCGTTTATTACGCAGGACATGAAAACCAAAGAAGAAATGGTGTTGTTTTCTGGTTGGGAAGGGTATAGCAAGAACCATACATGGGTACAATGCAATCAATACCAAATAATATTGATTAGAACCCCCCCCCCTTTAATATGATGATCATTCAATTCCAGTGAGTGAGATATCGCACTCATTAATCTGGTGGCATCTGAGGAACCATTTTGGGAGGCCCAGCCAAGATGCCCCTGGAAGGCCTCAAAACAGCACAAAAGAGAGAGATTTGCTTTATATATAAAGAGAGAGAAGGAAAGAGGGAGAGAATATTGTGTTAATAATATACATTATTAATATATACATACACACAAACCAGATGATGGATATAGGTTCACAAGTAGAAATAATGTGTGTATATAATATAAATATAGTACAGAGCATAACCTGAAAGACTTTTATTTTTCTTTATGTTTTAACCAGAGTTGGATTTGCCAGCCATGGCTAATGTGTACTAATGATGGGTGAATGCCCCCTTTCACTGTATTCCTGTTCACTATGGACTTCACTGTTAGACTGCATCCAGAATAAACATACAGGGGTCAGTAGGTCAATATTGAACAGTCTGACGGAAATAGGAACGTTGTATATAATTTGCTCTCTTAGAAGCCTAGCACAATGGAATACTGAAATGTTTTCAGTGAACTCAGCCAAGATACTTTGAGAACATTGTTTGCAAACTCCCTGCCTAAATATAAAAAGGTCATTCTTAAAATCTCTGTTGTCAGTGACAACCTGAATTACTGCCTTTGCCCATGACTATACTGTTTGCTATAATTTACCATTGTTGAGCTTTGTTGGTGGCCCTACAGTCTGGTCTTAGTCGCCTTTGCTTTACTAATCCCTGCTGCACTTTATTTCAGCCCCGCACTTGGAAATGCCAGTGTTGCATCCCATAAAAAGTGCATGTCACCAAACATCCTTAGGTGGGATAGACAGGATGTATACAGCAAAAATAGATAATGGAATTTACCCTGGGGCTAAAGAGCTGGTTTTCTTATTTCTTTTAAGATATAAATCTTTTTTTTGGGGGGGGGGGTGGAGGTCTTGTATTTTCAACTATGATTTATCTCCTGTCTCACACTGGGTTGCTGAACATAATTGACTCTATGAGATGTGCGCAGGTTTCAATCTATTGTGTTGTTACTTTCTTCTGCTCTGGCCCTTCTAAATTTCTTTCTCATCCTGTTCCTCTGCTTTTGTTTCCTACAAGCCATCTCTTAGGTTTTCTGGTTTAGTTTGTTTATTCTGAAGAATGTGCAGAATTCGTCTCCTTACTGCTCTTTAAGCTACAGACATGTTACAAGGTGCGTCTGATCTTTGAATGAGAGATCTCCATTAGACAGTATGGAAATTAGATGTGTGTCTGAGCACTCACATGTGGTTCACCCACATGATTAACACACACATATACATACTGTACACATCCCATGAGGAAGCTTCTTCCCCACTGCTGGCAGTATTGATATATAAGAGATTTCAGTTCCCTTCATAAGTCTTAGGACAAAGTTGGGTGTTTGGGGCAGAATAGGAGATGAGATAGCACATAAGGGAAGCCCTCAAATATCTGTTCATAAAAATCTGTGCAGAGGGAAGTTCAGTAATAGTTTAATGTTCATTTTAGGATGGTGAATACATGATAACGTTTTTCGCTTAATACTAATACTGTGGTTTTTGGACATCAGAAATCAAATGTCAGTATCATTAAAACCCAAATTGCCAACCAATTTTAAGAAAATCTGTTCCTTTATCCTCAGAGATATGAGTTGATGTAACCATGCCTTTTTTTGTGCCCTTAGAGATGGACTGTATTTAAATTTCTTATTGGGAATATCAGTTTTTTTTTCCTGATTTAATATATAGAAGCATGTATTCTGAGATATTTTCAATAGGCTTTTTTATCTTCACTTCTTCTAATGCATATATTTTAAGCTGCCTCAACTTTTATTGGTGATGCATAAATATTCATCATACTTGTTAAAGTTTACATTACCTGCTGGAAAAGCAATTTATCATAACAATACATGAATGACTTTTCTGATTATTAAAATAGTGTTACAGCAAAAAATATCACCATTCCATGTAATATCTTCCTGTTGCTGATGAGCCAGATTACCAAAAAACAAACAAGTTAAGATTTAGAATAGATAGAATGCGTATTTAGGAGGGAGCAGTTGCCACATAGAAATTATGGCATGCAAAATATGGGGGATGGGGGTGGAATTAGTTGGTGTACAATAGTCTGGACCTATTTGCCCATCTGTAATCAAGGGTTCCACTATAGACCTTAACTTTTCACAATTAACCTATCTTTGAAATGAATCAGAATGAATATGAAAATGACTGTACACCATTTAATATGAAATGTGTGGATTAAAAATGACAGTAGTACCAGACCTATCTTTAAATAGTTCCTGTTTGTTCCCTTTAATGTGTTCTGTTCTGAACAAATATTGTTGGATAGTAACGAATTCTTACCAAGTTCAAAGCACTTTTTTTTTTTTCTATAAAAATCTATGGGTACAAAATGAAGAGTTTTTTGAATCTGTCTGCAAGCTATATAGAAAGCATACATTGTAATTGGATCTGATACTTCACTTGCTTTTTAGTTCAACTCATTTCATCCAGAATAACTGAATGTATGTCATGTCACTATTACTCCATTCTAGTTATGCATGAAAATAGTGCACACTAAGGATCATTTTCTAAAACTTCCAACAACACACTAGGTTTGTATCCAAAGTTAGAGGATGATTTATCTAATTCCAGCCTTTTATTCTCATCTGAGAAATTTTCTTCCACTAACCATATTCAGATTCAGTTTGAGTAAGACCATGGCCAGAGGTGTCAGAAGCTAGAAAAAACAGGAGAGAAAGCTGTGTGCTACATGGGTCATCATTGGCCCTCTAAGGTAGCTTGGTACATCCGCTGAGCTGTCTATTGGCCTTGTGAAAACCAATATTCAGCTTACCCGTCCAGCTGGTTTTGCACATGAAATGGAAGTTAATGTCATCTTCCTTTTCAATTCAGGCAGTAAATCTTCCTGGACCAGTTTTACCAGTATCCCCAATTATACAAGGTAAAAGTGTTTCTTGCACTGAATTATTGACAACTTTGAGAACTGAAGTGGTTGAAACCATACACAATGAACAATCATGTATATTTAATAGAGTGTTACTAACAGTCTCCAGACTAGTATTAGTAAACATTCCCATTTGATAAAGGTCTTGTGTCTAAAACACAGACCATGTGGTATATTTAAAAGAAAGATGAGTTTGTATCCAGCAGATCTTGTCCTCAGTCTGAGGGAGTTTAGGTCATTAAGAATATATTTTGTTTGTTTCTTTGTTCATAGAACTTATATGGCTGCCTACGTCACATATTGATCTTAACAACTCACAACAACCAATAAAAACAAATGAAAACAGAACAAACCTTCCCACCAGGTGCCAGGCCAACTAATCAACCCCATTCTAGCCCAATATTTGGGGGAACAGCCAGGTCTCCATGGCCTTCTGGAAGGCTAAAAGGGTAGGGGTCCCTCAAATTTCAGGTGGGAGGCTATTCCAAGAATGTAGGAAGCTGCATTATATCATGTCCATCCACCACTGAACTCTACACTAGCTGGCAGGAGCAGTTAGGTCAACCCCCCAATCCGGTCTGGACATGCCTCTGACTGAACCTAACCTCTTTTGCATGCGAAGCAAGCATTACTGCATATATATTTTAAAAGCCAGGTCTTTGTTAATTCACTAGACATCTTTCTCTCCCCACCCCCCAATTATTTAACAATTTCCTTCATTGTGGAGTACGCATGAATACACTTGTCAGAAACTGTATGTAAGTCAAAAGCAAAAATTATTAAATGAACAAAAATTTCAGCATCATTTGAAGGTTGTTTCCTTAGTAATCACAGACATACAGAACAAGTTTTTGGAGGTGGGTAGGGGGAGAGAATAATAGAAACTGTATATAAACTATTTTCTTAGAAATGTTTTGGATTATTTGGAGGACCTTGAATGTTTCTCATTGTTTTAGGTTTCCTACTTGCTTCTGTGAATAATAAGAGAGTAAATTCAGTTCAGCAGAAGTAATAATAAGGATTAATTACAAACAAGGGGGGCCAGGAATACACTCTCATTCAGGATTAATAAATTAGTGCAAGTTTTTCTTATGCTCAATAATGAGACAGCTGAAGCTTAGGACATTGTAGGAGAGAGCCATGGTAGTCTATGGTGTCAAAAAATCAGAAGGAATCTGACTGATAGCATTTTTTCCATCTACCACATTTTATTAAAAGGCAGGATCTGTCATGAGCTGTAGCTCATTTCATCAGATGTGATGGAGTGGCTAAAGTGATGAAGGATTTCACTTGGGGTAGGTGGAGTAGAAGGGAAGGCAGGTTAGTTATGCAGATCTAGGTTACATGTGAGGCAGATTACAAGGACCTGATCAATTAACAACAATAATGTGTTAAAAGCCCATTGTGTTTCTTGAGACCTTCTGAGGTTGCCTGAAACCTTTTGATGTATGTGAGTTCAGCAACCTTTGGATCAATGGTGGAGATTAGGAAGACAAGCAGCTTACTTTTGTATTTTGCCAGATAGTAAGATGAGTTTGGAAGTCACTGTTTCTTTCTCTCACTCACTCACTCTTCTGCCCTCCTTCTTTTGAAGCTTAAATTTGTCATTTCAAACAATTTAGAATTCTACATTGGTTCATTTCGGTTCTGAAGGAATTATGCTAATGGAAAGTCTCAGTAGCATAATAAAAATACTGCTTGAGGAGACATTCTTCACTTGACTGTTCTTCCCAAAACTGGTTTTTGCAATATATACTTCTATGAAAATGTTCATTCTTAGATTATGAACAAAGAAGGTTTTTTGTTTTGTTTTTTCCCTGAAATGCCTCAAGTTTAGATACATTTTGGGACCTTTGAGAACAGCATCTTCCTTGTGTATTTGTTGCATGGGGTTCCCGGTTGGTTTGCAATGTACGTTATTACCGCTCTTTGCCACTGCTTCAAGAATTTGTTTCCCTTGCCCTGTACTTCAGCTGATGGGAACTAAATTTGTCCAACAACACTGGGTTGACAAATGTTATCATTTTAAAAGAAACAACTGTATACAGTTTTGCTTGAAATCAACCAAGCTAAGTAAAATAAACAAAATACTGTCTTCTAATCCATCGTTAGTGACTCTCCTCTTTTCTCAATAAAGTCCTGGCAGGCACCTTAAAATGTGTGTGTTTGTGCCTGTGAACGGGTATATAAACATGTATGCACACACACACGCACACACACACACACATATGCATAGATAGAAAACTTCCTGTCTTCCCCATTCAGTATCCTCAAAAACTCTGGACTACAACTCCTATCACCCCCTCATACATTCATATTCATTATGCTCTAAAACAGATCATGTTTTAGTTCAACAGAACATGATCTAAAACAGATCCATGTATCAAGGCTATTTGTACAGGACAACTACATGTTTTAGACATGAACTAGACGCAAACATTTTTGCTCATAATATTTCAAAGTGAAAACACGTTACACATCCAAAATAGAAAACCTCTCCATCAACCATCTCAGAAAAATGAGAGAGGGAGCCCTCCTCTTTTTCAGATGGAAAGAAGAACCTGAATACATTCTGCTTCTGTATCGTTCAAAAGACACCCTCAGTTATAGATATCCCATCCTTCTTGTTCAATTTAAATTGTACAATTTAAATAGGAAACACAGTCTTCCTCCACCAGAATTCAGCTCTGTAAGTTCTAAAAAGTAAAGTCATACTCTATTACTATTCTGTCCACAGAAGGTGTCCAATTAAATAAATGTTCTAAGTTATCCACTATTTTTCTGGTTATTCTTGTGTTCTTTTCTTTTTTTAATAGTAATTTCCATAACAAATAATGCAGAGTTTTTAATTACTATCTGTCTGCTCACCAGGCTTTCCAGAACTTCCACTGGGGCTCCTACTTTACTTCTTGCCATCAACAAACTGGTTTTGTTTGCTCCCAAGTTATGACTCCCATCTACTCATGAAGCTCATCATTTTGGTTTTGCTGAATTTTTCATCTAATTGACAAATTCTATTTAGCTCTCACATTTATGTACTGAACCAAAAAAGTTTGCATGTGCACATATCCCCCTATACAACACAAATTTCCAGAAGGGGAGGATTTTATCACAAATATGAATTTTGGGTTCACGTGTATGTATGTGTGTGTGTGTGTGTGTGTGTGTGTGTATGTATGTATGTATGTGTGTATGTATGTGTGTGTGTGTGTGTATATATATATATATATATATATATATATATATATATGACAGATCCATTATTTGAATATTTCTCTAAAGTTCCTGATGGATCTAATGCCTTATCCATCCCAACTTATCACTACCTTATCAGAATATTCATTACATGTTTAGAATCCATGAATGTTTGAGCTGGAAAGAATAATAATATAAACCAGAGAGAAGAGCAGTTAAGGCAGGCATCTAACAAATCTGTGTCTTCTTTCCAATGCAGGTGTTTCCATCTGTTTGCTTATTACATCAAAATCTCAGCTTTCCTCCAAAATGTACCTCAAGGCATCATTTAAAGAGATAGAAAATTCACATAATCACCCATCCAGGCACTATCTTGTTCTGATCTACTTAGCCTCAGCAAGCTTGCTGCATCATGTTCCTGCATGCATATTAACATTTAAGCCTGTCATTTGACATTTCCTGAAAGCACATCTACACATTTTTAATGGTGGCACCTGAACTGTATCTTTCTTTCTCCTGATGAAACTCAGGAAAAAAAAAAAAAAAACCATACTCAGCATTTGACTGGAGGAGAGGGAGGGAGAAAACATGCAATCTGAATACAATTAATTATCTACAATAAGCATATCCCTCCACCCCAGCTACATAGATACTGATATTATGCAAGTCTGATCTCTTTCTAGCAGTACCTCATATGTCCCCTTCAATAGGAAAGACCTTCTGTTTGACCCTAAAACATCCAAGATCCAAAAAAGTACTTCAGGTTGCTGCAGAAGGCAAGGCCAACAACAACTGTGTCATTCACTTTGACTGAAAGTATCTTCATCTCTCCAAAATATCTAGTGTTTCTTTTGCCCTTTTTCTGCAGTTTTACATTAAGCTGAACACTCTGGAGAATTTTGTCAACAACTCTCAGACCTCTTTTTTACTCTGCATTCAGCAGCATCTGGCTTTTTTTAGCAGATATGCTGTTTATGTGAAGTTCCAATACCTTTTTTCCCCAGGTATCTGTACTAACTGCAATTTGCCACTCATTAATTCGGAGACAGTATTTTTTCCCAATAAAACTTATACATTTCTGCTTTTTTGCCTATGTGTGTGTGTGTGTCTGTGTTATGCATAATATACAATCTATATAAAACTGTGAATGTGCATGTGATAGAATGCTTATTTCATCTATTTGGATTATGGCAAATCAACTGTTGATCTAAGAAGGCTTATAAATAAGGAATGATAACTAAAATTCCAAACACAAATGAAGATAGATATATGGAAAAATAGCAAGAAAGTTTTCCAGATGATATTGAATATCTGTTTTCTCCCTCCACCTTTCAATAAATATTGAAATATATACATTAACTGGTTCATTGTCCCTCAATTACATTTGGTCTTTTTGTACATAATAATATCTGAGCTAAACATCAGTATTTGAAGAGGATAACAGAGATGCACACAAAGAACCTTCAGAACACAGTAACTCAAACAGGCTGCAAAGGCTGATTTAAAAACCTTGTTTTTAAACCATGGCTGCATGAGAGTCCAGTAATATAAAAAGGAGAAACTGAGTAAGTAGATAAATATAAATGTACTGGATAGGCATCCAGACAGATCCAAAATGTTTGAAATATTTACAATAAGAATACTTAGAGTGGCAATTAGAGTATAAAATACATTCAACCCAACTTTCTGGGCTATGTACCTTAACCTGGAGAATTGTGTATCCTTTGGGGATAAGAAAATAAGCTGTGACATAGTATATTTACTATATTAAGTGTGTATGTATGTATGTATGTATGTATGTATGCATGTATGTATTTTATGAATCAAATTTGTGTGGCTGCCCATCTCACAAAAAGTGACTCTGGGTGGCATACTATCTGAGATCCCATGGCCTCTTCCACAACAGCTGGGAAAGGAAGCTGCAAAGGATTCTTTTTGCTTCATACATGCATCTAAGTGACAATGAATGACTCCAACAGTGAAATAATGGGATAAGGGACAGACAGGAACCACTGAACTTCAGAAAATACAGAGAACAATTCATCCAAAAGATCATCCATTATATGTGCACAAGGTAGAACTGGTTGGCCTGCACCTTGTTTGGAACAGATGATCTTTCATCTATTGATTTAAATCTATTGTTATGCTGAAGCCTGTGCTGCAGTTTCTCCAATACTTTTTCTATAAAGAAAGACTTCTGCTTGTTTATTGTTTATTTTCTTTATTCTAACGGAGTATCGGGGCTGGACTTGGAAAGAGAATGAATATCTTTGGAAACAGAACAAATGTCCTTGGAGAAGGCAACAACAAAAGCTTGCATATTGTTGCCAAGAAAATTACATGGTTTTGTTTCTGGCGTCACCAGGAATAGTGCTTAATTTGAAAGCAACTTGACTTTTCCATTTCTTGTGAACTATTTTCACATTTCTCTTGATACAGTTTTTTATTCTAATCTATGGCTGGTCACAACTGAGGGTGCTACTGCTAATCTGATATTTAGTTAAATTTCTGTTATTCTGAAGTTCCACTGGCCATTCTATTTGAAAAGCAAATAGGAGTAAGTCCCCCATAATGTCATCCACTGGAATTTATTGAATTATGGGAAGCTAGGAAGGCTATCAATCACCAGGGAGATTATGAAAGACATGACATTCATATTCTGATCAAAGAGTGTAATAAAGTTTGATTCCATTTGATTTAAAACCTGCCATTCATTGGCAGGTCTTAATCCTGCCACTCCTTGGCCATCCTGTAATTAAATTAGTGCAAGAACATTATATTAAATCCAAGAGAATTTCTCCAAAATTGTTCTCTCCTAATCGAATGAACTTTCAAAACCATCTTTCTTTTCATCAAATGAAATGAGAATGATAGAAAAGAAAATGGAGGAGGAATTTTAAGCACAGAAGAAATAAAAATAATGCCCAGTTCAAAATCAAATCAGTGGCAGGGTGAAAGAAATAATAATTAAATCACTATTCTTTTACCTACTTTTAGTTGGAGTCCCCCAGGCCTAGGGCAATTGATACTTGCATAGAGTTCACTTGGAGAATTTCACCTTGTGCTCCAGCAAGGCTTCCTCAATGCAACAGTTCAGAAGTGTCTTGCATATTCAAAATCTGTGTGGAATTTGAATTCTGTAGGGTGGGTTGTTTGGTGATTCGAGGCTTCTTAGGAAGTATTGGTTGATTCATGGTTGGAAGTCGTGCTAGCTCTACTTTGATTGGTCCACCTTGTTAGTCTCTTGTGTGTGGTTTGAATCAGATGTAGTAGATTGTATCTAGTACCATTGTTCTGTTGATGGCTCTTTTATCTAAGTGCCAGGCTTTTAGGAATCATCTGACTCTTCTTTAATTTCTCTATTTTCCCAATGATTGTATGGTTCATTCTGACAGTGTGGATGGTGATTACATATTTCTGGTCTTGGTTCTTTGTTATTTTAATAATGAATAATGAAAAAAATCATTTATGTTATTAAGTATGTTTGTATGCCACTGCAATCAAAAATTACTTTTGGCAGTTCACATAGAAAATACAGTGTAAAACAAACCACATACAAAAATAAAAACACAGCAACACTACAAGAAAATAAAAGATGGCAACAACAACTTAAACAATAACATGTTCTCTTCCTTGCTTTGAATAATGCCATGATTTATGCCCATTCATTCCTTGCATACATACTTTCCAGTTTTTTGTGTATAGTATTTGTCTTGTCTATACAAAGGAAAGCCTACAACGATAGCAACTGAATAATTCTTTCCCCATGATTAGTACTTGAAGAAACTGGCAAACTTGAGCAAATCTAACAATTTAATAACCACCTCATTTATTTCAGAGAGAAAAAAAAAAATCTCAAGACAACATTTTCATAAGATTGCGCAATATACTCATGACATTTTCTTTTCATAAAACAAATCTCTTAGGACAACATTTCATATAACAACCAACCACTGTTACAGGATTTAGAACATCATCCACAATTTATGTGGTTTATCTTGAACTGTAATATATACTGTACTGCCCTGGCAGAAGATGGCAGATATTCTAAATTCTTCATACTATACAAGAAAGTATGTATGCAAGAAATGAATGGGCATAAATCATGGTATTTAAAAAATGGCATTATTCAAAACAAGTAGGAGAACATGTCAAGCTTCAGGGACATGCTGTCACTGAACTTGAAGTGGCTATTGTGAATCCAAGACTCTCCAGGGAATGCTTATTAATAATAATCTAGAGGTTCAGTAGGTTGAACCAAGATTTTTTGTTGTTATTAAAGGTTTAGGATGATTTTGTTATGAACAATAATTTTACTAACAGCTATGACTAAGTTTTACTAACAGTTATAGTATAGCTCTTTTAATCCCTCCCACCCCCACCCCCCAATCTCAGAATAACAATCCATACATCTGATCAAATTGAGAAAGGTCATGGAAGTCTGTATTATAATACATTTATTTGTCTTTAAGATACCACAACATTTTATATGAAATGAGCCTAGAAGTATTTTTGAAACAGCAACTCTAGTAAGATAACAAGTTCAAAGCTCAGTAGCTACATGCAAATGTATTGGTGGATATTAAGTTTGTACAGGCTAGGTTAGGTTTCTCTGGGACTGAAAGTGAAGGAGGGCAGCAAACTGGACCCAGAAAACTCCAGGGAGTCCCTTGGAACTAAAAAGTTCCAAAATTTCTTCTAAAGGTTTGACTGAATGTTGTAGACTATGGGAGTCAAGCATTAGCCAGGAAAAGCGTCCTCTTTTATGAAAAGTAAAAGTAGCAGAACAATATTTGCATTCAGATTAGTTTGTTTCAATCTATGTAACTCTACTTTATGGACTCTGATGTGTCTGCAAATTATTTCCAGCAATTTGCATGACTGACTTTATAAAATGGAACACTGAAGGTGTTGGAATGGTACATGCATAACAATTGAAGATTATGTGTAAACTGAAGGATCTGTATTGTTCCTATACTCCAGGTCCAATCCTGAAAAAGAACTCAGAGCAAAGAAGGACAGGAAACAAGGAATCTCAATAAAACAGCCTAGACATCTTAAACAAAGCCTAGACTTTTTAAAGAAATAAAAGATGCTTAAAATCTGCTAGCAGACAGAGAAGAATCCTTCTATTTGCCTGACCCCTACAATTTCAACCTTTTCTCCAACAATGTGTTTTACTTTCAGCATATTCTAATGAACTCTTACCTTGACAGATGTGGAATCTGGCTGGCTATCTACTCTTCTTTCAGCTGCGTCTGGGTAAATCTATATACTTTGTTACAGAAATCATTCTGAAGGAAGGGGGGTTAGGCAAGGACTTTAAAGCTGGGTAATTATTTTCTTACATGTGTAACTTGTAACTAATCAATCGAAAGTAACTATTACAAGGAGTTGCTCCTTGCTGCTGAAGGTGTTGCATATGTGAATTGAGTTAAAGCTGGGGGCAAAAGAGGGAAGTCACAGCCAAAGATGCCCAGAAGCCAGAAGCCAGAAGTGAGCTCAGGACATTAAGATTCCAGTTCAGTTTGAATATAATAAAGTGGAGGTAGTGACACACTTCACACTAGAGGATCTATTGCAATTCTGGACAGATATCAATTTTGGCTTATCCACCCTTCAGTGCAATGATCCAAAGGCAGGAACAGTCTTGTGAGCTGTCCCTCCAGTAACAAATTGCATTCATTCAAGCACCACAGGAACAAAAACACGAACTTGCAGGGGAATATGAATGGATGAAGACTGTTTTGATCTTGAGCGTTGTTTATCTGCTCATTAAACAGTTTTGATCTTGAGCGTTGTTTATCTGCTCCTATACATTACTACATTAACTGGAGCCTGCAGTCTTCTAATAATAGGAGGACAATAAGACACACCCCTAGCAGTTTTCCTTAATCTGGATATAGACCTATTTGCTACCCTATTAAGGAAAGCCGTATGATTGATTTTGGATATCTGGGCAATTTGTGCAGAAGGACTGCACAAAAGAGGCAAATATCCTGTAACTTGGAGTCACTAATGAAGAAAGAGTTGCTGACTATGTCCTATTGATCTCTGAGGATGGTGTGCTCGCTACAGACTCAAATCCTAATATGGCCAAAGAACTGACAAGTCCAATGCTTGCCCTTTGATTCTCTCTCATAAGGCTGTTAAGCATTGGCAACAATTAAAAAAAAATGCAGTCAGTTGGCTGATAAGTCAGATGGTGAGAAAAGAGCAGATTTCTTGATGTGATAGATCCTGATGCTCTGAACCTATTTTTCTTTTGAGCTGCCTGCTAGGAGAGAGATAATTATGAAGCACTGCCTGCAAAACAGCACTAAATTCCACAGCAATGGAACAACTGAAAGATAGAAATGTAGATAAAGGGTAAGCTACCTAGAGTTACCTTGGGGATTGAAGTGGCATGCAAGTTGATTGATGTAAAATATGTAAATATGTCTTACAAATTTAAGAGCTAAAATTTCAACTTCCAATTTAATTAAAGATCAAATTATTCTGTTTTAGAAGAAAACCCTAGCTTAATGCTGGATGAAACCAAAGAAAAAGTCAAGTTGCCGAAGTAAATCTGCAAGATTGTCAGGTTTTCAAAAAAACAAAGGTGGATGTTGTCTTCACAGATAGTTTACTCATAGTGGTGAGAAGGTTTGCATATCCTAGTGATGTAATGAGATATATAATCAGAAAAGTATGCTCCCAGAAGGTCATAGAAGAAGGATCAGACTAAATACGTCACTCTGAAGAAGAAATTAGCAACCCACTTCATGATACTGTCAAGAATTTCAAATGGGCATTTATAACCAGGACAATATCAATATGATACTGAAATATGTATCCCTCAAGTTGGAAGGTATCCAACCAGCCTCTGGGGAAGAACAGAGAGCAAGTATGAGGACAACTATTGCTTAGGACAGAGCTATATTAAACCTGACAGGACATCCAGCTCCTGTATAATATTATGAAGCAAGGTTTATTTTTAAAGTTATATGCAGAATTAGTACTAGGAGAATAGAAAATGAAGTTAAAATTGCTGGAGAAACATTGGCAACCTCAGATGTACTGATGATATCACTTTGAAGGCTGGAAGGGTTAACAAATCTTAAAGGTGAACGAAGAAAGTTCAAAATCCAGTCTGCTTCTCAATGTTTTCTTTAAAAAAAAAAAAAAAAACTAAAATTCAGTACCATCCAAATCAAACAGGCAGAGAAGAAGTTAAATAGTAACAGACCTTACCTTCCTAGGCTCAAAAATCCACATGGGTGATAAATGTGGTCATGAAATAAAGAGACATCTGCTACTTGGAAGAAACAATGACATATCTAGACAAAATATTAAACTATAGAGACATCACACTGATAATAAAGGTGTGAATTAACAAGCCTGTGTTTTTGGCTGTTGTAGCATATGGCTGTGAAATATGGACCATCAGAAAGGCTGAACAAAGAACACCAGTGGCTTTGAATTCTGGTGCTTGAGAAAATTACTGAGAATACTTTGGATTACAGGAAGAACAAATAATTCAATACCAGAAGAAGTAAAATCAAACTGTTCACTGGAAGCACTAATAATGAAGCTAAAGCTTATATATATTTAACACATTGCAAAGACTCTGATACTTGGAAGAGAATCATTGGAAAAGACCCCAATGCTTTGAAAAATAGAAGGCAACTGAAAACAAGACAACAAGAAAACAAAGTGGCTACACATTGTCCCTGATGACCCAAGCAGGTGCTTAACAGAACTCAGAGATGACAGGAAATCCTGGAAAAATGAGGTATGTCCACTGGGATTCAAAGAGTGGGAAGTAACTGAATGTTAGCCTTGTGAGGTAGTCCAGTCAAGAAGCACAAGCAGGAGTACTAGCTCTATTTTTATTGTAAGGTTACATGAACAGAATCTTGCAAGTCTGAAAGTGCCCCTCCCATCCCTCATTTTTCCTTTCCTGAAAACTAGGGAGGATCCCTTCAGAGACACTTTCTCTACCTCCACTCCTCCTTTGGACTCAAATTTTGTTTATCAGACCATTGTCTAGGCTGCAGCTCTTCTTCCTGTCTTCCAAGGTCATTCCCACATACCATTACATTGAATGACCATATACCACAAAGGTAGAAATTGCTGTAGAAAACATTAATAAGTAAATAGATAAATTACCAGCCCTAATCCCACACACCGCTAATGTGATTTCTCTCTCCCTGCTCTTATATTGGTAGGATGAAAGGAAAACCAAAATTAAATTGGAACAGGAGTGAAACAAATAATGCTATTAACTGGAATTTCAAAAAAAAAAAAATCTACCTAGATTCATATCAAAGAACAAAACCATGGTATGGCAATTATATTTCTGTGAAGTATCATTATACTGTCTACTGAATCTGTTGGTTGTACGTAGGATCCAATGGAGGACAAATTTCTATGCAAATTACAAGTCCCGGAACACAAATTTGAAGGTGCTTTTATTGCTGAATCTCTGCTAAAGACAGTCTTTTCCTTCCTTCTCTGGTTCTGTGGCAGTATTCATCCCTTCTCACCTGCAGACTCTTGGGCATCTGAGGCTTAGACAGCTCCCTTTAGCAAGATTTGGGGAGATGAAAGGAATAGAGGTACCAGGAATTCCAGCAGGTGAACAATAGGTCTCTGTGCACGTCAGGGTGGAGACTTTCCAATTCTTACAGCTTTCTTTGAATGGAGGTAACCACTTTTACTAATAATGGGGAAGTTTGGAGCTACTTTACAAAATAGTCTCTTGAATCTTTACCAGATCTGAACAGTAGGAAAGATAAAATAGAACTAGAACTAGAAAAAGACACTGACTTGTTTTAAATAAAGGCATGACTGGAAAGATCAGCTTAGTGGTATATTCAGAAAGCTGCATCTCAAAAACATTCTCAGAGTCATTTTAAACATGGTGTTCGATGCCGTTTAACAGTTTATTTGTTGGCTTGTGAATCCGTAACTATAAATATTTTAGTATTTTCATATATCTCACAAATCTTAGCATTCTTGTGGACATCTCACCAAATCCCACAAGCAATGTTCCATTGAGTTTCTGACATGGTGTGTGTGGAAAAAAAAAAAAAAGTTTTGTGCAGCTTTTCCCAAACCAAATACAAATTTGTGGCCACAATACAACTATACAAGTAAATTGCAAACATATGTAACAGCAAAGTGTTAAAATGTTTATATATTTCTTAGTTAAAGTATAGAAGTTAGAAAGTAGAACAGTATGTCTCATACACATTTGCCTTCAAGCTGTTTTTGACTCTTGGCAAATGGCCCCCTACTCTAGGCAGCATTTCCAGAGCTGGTTTGCCCTTGCCTCCTTGCCTCCTTCCTAGCACTGTTAGAGAGGCCCCAAACTCAACAGATATTAATTCAACTTTTTTGAGAGGAGGAAGCTCTGGGGTCACTGGGCCAGATCCAAAGCAGATCATTGTGACTGCAAGGCAGGGAAAGGCAAGCCTGTCTGCTGTCCTGGGCAAAAGGCTTCTCCCCAGAAGGTCTCAGTCAGTCTACTCTGCATTGCAGCATCACCAAGAAGCCTCATGGCTGGAGTTAAGCTGAGGCAGCAAGCTTTTGCAGGCCTACTCACAAGCCTGGTGTGTTTCCTGTAGGTTTATTAATTGATTGATTTGATTGATGTTTGATTGTGATTGGAGATCACAAGGAAACCTCAGGGCTGTGGGCTGGAGTGGTTGAAAAAAAGAGCATATTGTGAGGTAGAAATGGAAAGCGCTTCTACATCTGGAGATAGATGAAGTGAAGATGGAGGTTAGATTCTGGCCATCCATACTCGATTTTTGGCTAAGGCTTTCTCTTTTTCCAAGAGGTCTAGCTTATTTTAACACCGGTTGATGGATATCAAACTATATGGAAATAGACCCTATGGAAGAAACTAGCATTATATGAATTTTTCCTTCCCCACTTACTTTATCTAGATTATGAGCAGGCCAGAAATATTCTTAAGCAGTATATTTGATAAATAAATAAATCTGAGAAAGAAAGAAAGAAAGAAAGAAAGAAAGAAAGAAAGAAAGAAAGAAAGAAAGAAAGAAAGAAAGAAAGAAAGAGAGAGAGACAGACAGACAGACAGACAGACAGACAGACAGACAGGAAGTAGATAGCTCCTAAACTTATGTACTGTATGTAGTCATCTAAAATACAATGGTCTGTGATTTCAGTTCCTGGCAGAGGGTCTGAACCAGCCCTAGATTAACCATTGAGCGAAATAAGCATATGCTTAGGGTACCAAGGGAAGGGGGACATCACAGAGTTTTACGAGAGGCAGTATGAGGTAGTGGTGAAGGTGCTGGCCTAGAAACCAGAGACTGTGAATGCTAAGCCTCCCTTAGGCATGAAAGCCAGCTGGGTGACAGGGTTGTTGTTGTGGGGAACATAGGAGGCAAAACTGTTAGGCATGTTCGCTGACCAAAATATACTTTAAAAAGCCAGGGTAAGATGGTGATGATGATGATGATGATGATGATGATGATGATGATGATGATGATGAAGATGCAGAGCAACAATCTGATGTAGGCGTAGCATCAAATCTTCCTAATGGAAGCCAAAGATATGTAATAGTACTCATTGCAATCCTCATGCAGCTAGAAGACGACCCATCAAAGGCTCACAGCAGGACTGTGATAGAGGAAAGGTATAGAGAGATCCTTTCCTCATAATGCCTGTATCCTTTTGAGGACAGACAAGTTGAAACCATTAAGCCCATCCTTCTCTACTACTTGCTCATAGTAGCCTTACTCCCCTGTTATTCTCCAGGCTACTAGGGCACATAGGCCTATTCTCTGTCTACCTACCTCTTTGAATGATGGCTCTTTCATAACTTACAATGTTGCTAAATCCTCTAGGCAATGTGTAAAATCCTACACCTGTAATCTAATTTTATCTTCTTATTACTTAGTGTTACAATTGCTAATTTTATGGCCTATTATTTTTAGCTTTTGGACAACATAATTTTTGTTACTATATTTTATTACTTTTATTTTAGTATATAGTTATTATTCTAAACTTAATAAAATATTATAGTTGTTTTAAATAACCCTAAAACGTTTTTACAGTTTGAGTTTCTTAGAGAAATCATCCAGAAGCCATTAAGACAACTACAGGTTGTCAACTACCTTCTACAGGTATAGAAGCATGTGTTACTATCAGCTATTCCAACAAAGTATAGTTCTAATCTTCTTATGGAGTCAGTTTCCTGATCTGATCTACCTTGTAGGGCTGGCAGGTAGCCCCAGAAATATGTTTTACAAACAAATAAGTAGACAACAAATAAGGCTGTTGATATCCAGCTCTACTGCTCTCTACCATAAAATTCCAAGAAAGAAATGTTGTCTAATCATAATAATTTATTAAACTTGTATGCCGCCCAACTCTCAAAATCTATGGATGGATGATGTTCCAAAGGGAAGCCACCATGACTGAAAAGGCTCTGTTCCTGGGCCTCACCAGATAGCCGTCCCTAATAGATAGGACCTGGAGCATGCCTCTCCTGCTTGACCTAATGGGATAGGTAGACCTAATTAGGGAGAGGTGGTTCCTCAAATAATATCAAGCTGTATATGATTGCTACTCCTTATTGATATATCTGAAATGGGTGGCTAAATCAAATAAATCAAATAAATAAAGGAGACATCATAAATGTATGACCATGCATGGTGTAGCTAGTCTGCAGAGAGAATCCCTCCTCTACGGTGGAAGTCACCACACTGAAGTCACTACATTTAAAATAAATTCAACAAATTCAAGGAGAAACAGGTTCTCAAATGGCTACTGGACCTGATGACTGTTTTCTACCTTCTGACTCAAAAACAGCATACCTTTTGAGTGTGCTGTGCTACTGAACAAGAGTGACAGATAGCTATTCTTCTCATATCCATATGTGAGCTTCCTGAATGCAACTAGTTAGCTACACCTACTATAGATTTGTTGACAACATAATATTGAAACAAAATTAAAACCTTGTGTCAGCTTTGAAATTGCACATGGGGAGGGGCCGAGGGAGGGAGGGAAGGAAGGAAGGAAGGAAGGAAGGAAGGAAGGAAGGAAGGAAGGAAGGAAGGAAGGAAGGAAGGAAGGAAAGTTTGGTGGCATGGTGGGGGGCTGCAAGATGAGACACCACAGGGAGAGCACCAGCTGAGTTCCTCCTGATTCACCC
Organism: Python bivittatus; assembly: GCF_059951505.1. Taxonomy (NCBI): domain Eukaryota; kingdom Metazoa; phylum Chordata; class Lepidosauria; order Squamata; family Pythonidae; genus Python; species Python bivittatus. The sequence goes on from NW_028277035.1 coordinate 73,349,998, forward strand.
CATACCTAGGCACCCTTTTTAAATATATCTCTATGAAGACTGACAGCAAGATTACTATGAAGATTGAGGCCATTGTTATTCCTACTACATGCAATAGTGCATGCAATCACCAGTGGAGAGTGATCTTCACATGAGCTTCCTGTTGATCTTCAAAGTGGCCTTGCTGCTGCTGCCCTCCTCCATTCCAGCAGTGGATTCTCTTCAGTAGAGCAGTGAGGGAAGGTTTCAAGAGAGAGTATCCAAGTGATGATCTCATGTCCAAGTGCTTCCAGAGAGTTGTGATGCTGGTGGCAAGTGAGAGCAATTAGGATTACTGAGTATTGAAAATTGGTCCTGATTTGATCTTGTGGCTGGCAGATCTCAGAAGTTGCTATTGGATCCAGTTAGGATTGCCTGCATGTAATCACAACAGTCACCAATACCTTGGCAGTTAGTGGCATGAAAGCAAAATGTAGAAGTCCAGGCAGTGCATGACCAAGAGATCCAAGAAATAGGCAGAATGGTGTCCTCCAACAAATTAAAAATCAGAAAAAGCATACTCCCTTGTTGACAAGCAGAAGACAACCTGTACTGTTAGAAACACTGTCCTTCCCCCTGAAACCAATTTATCCATAGAGTAGGTTATTTTTTTAAACAGATTTTTTAAAAAAGAAGATCTAGCACTCTCTTGAGCCTCTCTTATAAGAGCACTGAATATGTGAACACATGTTATTAATGACTATATTTCCACTTTGGAAAGTGACAGCTTGGCAGAAGCTAAGTAACATCTTGCTCCAACGGCACAAACACAAATGGTCAAGGAGACCAGTGACCAGAGGAAAAGGGGGCAAATATGCTTGAGCAAAAAGGGGCAACTGAGCTGGGTAGATCCCAGACCCTGACCACAGCATCAAGATAGTTGCTTAAAAAATGCCAGAAATTGTGCATATGGCAAGGAATGTGTTGAGAGATAATCGAAAGCCCCATTTCATTGTTGCATCAGCTAAATACATAGTTAGGTGGCGTCATCTGTGGACTGGGGATGAAATGAAGGAATACATGTTAAAATAATGCTTCTACAGAGTGAGAGTAGAGAGTGCTTCTACATCTTATCCTTTCTTTTTCAGGAAGATATAAATACTTACTTCTGTTAGGAATTCTGAAGTTTCCCATGACCAACATTGCTGCCCCCCTTCAGGGGAAAAAAAAAGCAGATTATAAAAAAGATAACATTGATTTGCTTTGAGAAGTTATATAGAATACTGCTGGAAACATTAATAGAATTCCATTTATTTTTATGTATTTGGAACATGCCCTCATTATCTCCCAGATAGACTACTGCAACGCGCTCTACATGGGGCTACCCTTGAAGAATATCCGGAAGCTGCAGCTGGTGCAGAATGTGGCCGCGCCGGCGATTTTTGGGGCCCGAAGAAGGACCCATATAACACCTCTGCTCCGTGCGCTGCATTGGGTACCAGTTTGCTTCCAGGTCCAATTCAAGGTGTTGGTTATTACCTTTAAAGCCCTACATGGAATGGGGCCAGGCTACCTGAAGGACCGCCTCGCCCCCACGATCTCTACCCGTCCCACCCGATCTCACAGAGAGGGCATGCTTCGGATCCCCGCGGTAAAAGAACTCTGATTAGCGGGGTCCAGAAGGCGGGCCTTCTCTGCTGTGGCCCCCGCCCTTTGGAACATCTTGCCCCCGGAGGTGAGACAGGCCCCCTCACTCCAGGCCTTTTGGAGGGACTTAAAGACATGGCTCTCCCATCTGGCCTGGGGCAGGGAGGGAAGAAATCAGAATTGGAGTTGGTTGGCCCCTTAGTGGTATGCTGTGGCCCCAGCGGCCTCTTGGATTTCTTAGCTTTTTTATTTTTTTAATGTTTGGTTTTATAACTTTTAACTGTATTCATGTTTTTTAGTATGTTGTAAGCCGCCCAGAGTCCCCCATTGTGGGGAGATGGGCGGGACAAATTAAATAAATAAAAATAATAATAATAATAAATAAAATCACGAGACAGCTATACTATGCTAGTCCAGGTATGTGAATATAAAGATCAACTGTACTTGTGTTCATCATTTATAAAGAAAAAAAAAGTATATTCACATTCTGTGAAATGATAGAATAGTTGGAATCCATTCAGAAGCTAAGAAATCAACTCCAGGCTAGGTTTGTGTAAAGTTGGGCTTGAGTTACAGTTATTTTTGGTTATCAGAAAAATCACAAAATCTTCCTTTTGCTTTGTTTCATTTTCAGGAAATGAAAGGCACAAGACATGTCAGCAACAAAACTACCATTACTGAGAATATTGTTACGATCCTTGTTAAATGCAGTATTCTTATATTTGGATAAAGAAAATAGGAAGATACCTATTTTTTTCACTACTCAAAGATGTATCAAACTTTGTATTAGAGAGAAATGTGCAGAAGATTTAAAAGGATGCTCATTCGTTTGCTAGCAATGTTAATAACATGAGTAACCTTACATCCCGCCCTCTTTCTTCTTCGTCTGTGTCTGACCAATAAAACAAAATCAATCAACTCGCATTCAAATTCTAGATTAAAAAAAAACAAAACAAACTTTTGAGTGAAGGCTTTGTGTTCCTTTTCAGTGAAATGGAATCTAGAAGCCCAAGTTTGCAAGCAGATCTCATTTGGCTTGTCATAAAACCAATGATGTCATTAGTGCAGGTTGGGACTAACAGATTGCCCATATGGATCCATCTGTTTACTCTTTCATTTATTCCTCATTTCCCTTTATGGAATCATCAAGGAATTGGAAAGATTCCAATTCATTCCAACATGATGAAGGGGACTAGAAAACCATACATAAACATGACTGTGAATATGAGCATCCTTCATGCTGTTCATTGAACTTCTTTTTCTTGACAAGAGGTGAACTTGACTTGGGCCAACAGATAAAGTTTGCATGATTTGAACATTTAATAGACATCACAAGGATTGTGGCTGTGTGGTAGAAAGATTATTAAATACACTCACAGAAAAGGTGGAAAGATAAGAGAGAACTAAATGAGCTGCGTATCATATATTACCTTTACTTGCTAAACTGTTGGGCCAATTTGGAATTCCAGTAGTAGAGAATAAATGTAACTCAGGGTTCTACTGTTGGGTTCTTGATTGTTTGTTTACCTAACCAGGCTAGGTAATATCATCAGTGCAGCTCAGACAACACCAAGAACCTAACAATTTAGAATTGATCACTAGTAACCAGAACTGGACAGAGAAGGCATAAATATAAATAATATGAGTTTTTCCGAATTTCTTGAAGACCTGACTTTTCTTCAGACCCTGGGGCCAGGATATTAGTTAAGGCCAATGTATATACTTCATGATGCATTATGGAAGATGCATTATGGAAGATTACTTGGAGCCTTGGTTGCATTGCACTGCATTGTTTTGTATTGTTTTTGTACCATTTTATTTTATGTTTTTTATATTGTTAGCTGCCAGAGCCACTAGTATGAGATGGGTGGCCTTATAAATTCTTTACATTATAAAATAACTGAATAAATAATAAATAAATAATTGTTACTTCTGCTGAGGCTTAACCTGGATGATATTAATTTACCTAGGGGATCCTGTGACTACACAGCACACATTAAAAATTGGAATTGATCAAGACTTGGAGGTTGTAAATATTGTTCACTACCCTAATTATATGTGATCAATGCCCATACAGTGGCAAACTGTAATGCCCACTTTGAAGCTACATGCTACAGAAATAAATAATGGATAATGTGGGCTGTGTCATCTCTGCACAGCTGGTTCTAAAGATGCTGGTAACATATGAGCAACATATTTACTGAACAGAAATACACCATACGTTGCACACCTCTAACTTCTTTCTTTATGATTATCTGCCATCTCAGGCCAATGGGGAACGTCTCTACCAGAATATGAAAGTGAGATAAATCTATAGGAGATTAATGTAAATGAAGACAAATGATGCAGTGGATATATGGGACAAAGCAGAAACTGCAAAGAATAAAATGAGTTTTAAGCTAAGAACTTTTTTCATTTGGATGCAAGCAATACACAGCCTTGGCATCATTTGTTATATTAAATTATCAATTTTATAATGTTACTTTAGCTTTACATGACAAATTGTTTAACAGCTTGCTATTTTTTAAATATATATATATATATATATATATATATATATATATATATTTTAAAAATCTGTTATAGGACCTGCTTACTCTTAATTATTGCTTACTCTTTTGTCCCCATATATTAAAAAAAAAAACTCACATCACTAGCAGCTCTGCTTTCAGATGATAACCAAGGGATTGAGCAGATATATTACTTAATCCTTGTACACTGGTTGTTGACTTGAAATATCTGAGGTTCAATCTGCCAAGCTGAGCAAAAAAAATGTCAGCACTGTATGGTCAAACTCTTGGCCACTCAGACTCCAAATTTAACTGAGGGGTCTTTAGCATCAGCTTGAACCTGACTCATTTTAGAGGGATTCTTGCTTTTAGTTTTTGATCTTTCCTTTCTATGCCACCAGTATGGAACACGGTGGGTAACACAATATTAATGAAATATTATTTTGTTTTTGAAAATGGCAAAACCTGGTAACGGGGCAGGAGACTTCTGCTACTGTGTCAAAAGGAACCCCCCGCCAATGGACCAATCCTGTATTGACATCTTGAAAGCAATGGCATGTGAGCACAGCTTTGCATAGCTTTCTATTCTTCAAAGGAATAAAACAAATCTGTGGGACCTGGCCTATGGTTAGCCATGATCCATTATTCCCATAAAGAATAAAACTAGCTTTGGAGGCCTGGCCAAAGATAACAATGTCCCCCTAATTTTTTTATTTTTTTTTTATCTGCGCTCAGTCGTTACTGACTCTGCAGTGACTGCCTGGACGAGTCCTTGCAGTTTTCAAGGCAAGGTGTTTCGGAAGTGGTTTGTCAGAGCCTCCTTCCTAGAGCAGAGCCCAGCTGGTGAGCGCAGGAGGCGGGGTTTCCGTTGTTTCGCGCCCTTTTCGGGCGAGCGCGGTTTCGCGCTTACCGGCAACTGCTCCCGACTTCTTTTGCAAGGCGCCGCCAGCATTTTTCCTCCCACCGGAGTGAGAGTCCCCATTTATCTACTCACGTGAGTTTTCGACCTGTTGGGTTGACAGGAACTGGGGAGGAAACAGGAGCTCACCCTGTTAACACAAAGGCTGGATTCGAACCGCTGAAGCATCGACCATTTCTTGCCGGCAACTTTTCAGCATCATTAGAAAGAATAAAATAAACTTTAGCCACAATCCAGGCAAACACGATAGGGCAGGATATAAGAGTTTTCTGCATCACTGGGATTTCTGGTTGTTCAAATTTTTGCAACCCACATACATTATCCCTATTCCAGGCAAACAAAAGGAAAGTCTTTCTTTTGTTCTGTTTAACTTTTAGAGGGCTTTTTGAGTTTCTTTTAAGGCATACAATCTGATTAGTATGGATCAGAAGGACATCTCCAAATTGCAATGACCACCAAAAAAAAAAAAAAAAAGACTTGACCTTTGATTCCCCAGCTACATCATTCTTAGAAGATTAAACTTTGGGGGCCAGGCTACCCCCAGTTAATACATTTGAGAGTTGAAGGACTGCTTTGTGAAACCAAAGTTAAACTGTGTGGCCTCAAATTAATAATATTGAGAAGTATAAGAAGGACAACTGCCACAAACTGCCACTTTATGTCTCCACATTTGGAGCTGCAAATCTTTACACAGAGGCAGAGTCAAACAGAGGAACAGGAAAAACAGGAAACAGAATGAGAGTGGGAGGCTTTTTCTGCAGATCCATTTTGGGATATCCAATAGTGGAAGGCTTATTTCCAAGAACATCTGGTGCAACCCAGTTTCCATAGATATGTCATTCTGCATCACAACATTGCATGCTATTACTTGAGATATTGGTTAGTGGGCATAATAGATATTCTCAGGCAGCCACAGCCAGATTTTGCTACATCTGGCTTCAGGATGCCCAGTTCTCCACAAGATAGCTGCACAACTCCTCTACTTCTTCCAGAAGGGAGGCAGAAATAGATGCCTCTACACTTTTCAGCTTGGTTGACTGCACCTAATCCCAACTCTCTTTACCCAAGGTGAGGGCTCTAAAGAAGAACTTTGTTGGCTGATATTGTTAAAGCATCTGCTCACCCTTAGTTGCTAGTGGTGTTAGTAAGAAAGTTCAGTGGCAGGAATCAGCAGTTCCCAGGATAAAGAAAATTGTTATTTCTACATGGATCAGATATCTCCCAAAGCCATCAAGAACTGGCCAAGTCTCCAGTGACTCAGAAAAGCAGGAGGAAAAATACTAGAATAAGAGCCCTGGAACTTAAACTTATACAAAGGCTTGGATTTCTATGTACTTTGGCGAGTGAAACTTCTGTGAGTATATGGCTTTATTTTTAGTTGCAAGAAAGAAACTAATCTAGCTGAGTCATGAGGGTGAGCCTCCTGAACAAGGAGTGAAGTGTCTGAAAATATGGCATTTATAGACCAGATGAGTGAAAATCCTGACAGCTGGGAGTTCTGGATGAGGATCTACTATGAGTACTGCTGCCAGGTGAAAGTAGAGCTTGTTCTTCCATTCTTGCCTGCCACTAGTTCTGCATCTCTCCGAAAGCCCTGACCAGCTCATTCTTCCAATGAAAGAAATGGTACTCTTCAAAACCCACCACTGTCTGCTTCTCTGATACTGGCTTGCTGCCTTTCACACTGCAGTGAAAATGGCCTTCAGTTTTGCAGCATGACTCTGGTACGGCCCAGGGTGCTGACACACATACCAAAGCAGAGGTCATCTTCTGCCTGCTGAAAAATTATCCCATACAGTGCTAGAAAATGCATGTTTTTTTTTTTTTAGTTGAGAATGTGAGAATGTGAATCCTACCTTTTTCAAGAAATCTTGGACAACATGGCAAATTAAGTTAAATGGAAGGAACAACTCTGCTGGCTGCTGATAGATAGGGATTGCTCAGAAGTTAATATCGCCTTCCATCTCTGCAATATCCTTTTTCCCAATAGAAAACTACTCTACCTCCCTCTGGGCCATAGAAAGAGTGGGACCTGATGCCACTGGGATAAAGGGAACTTCCACGCCCTTGCCTTTGGACCTATGATGCAATTGGCACAGGAGCTGCTTCCACCTGGACCACACTGATGCTTGCCCCATGAGGAGGTAATGGAATATATCTGTAATTCTATACATCACAGCCTAATCTCAAACATACTCTCAGACCCACTCATTCAAGGCAAACAAGAAGCAGACAATGGAGAAATGTTATTTTTTGTGGGTGAGTAAATTCAGAGGGAGAAGAATGAATGGGGCAATGAAGGCATTAGGCTACCCTGGCGAGGCATCCAGAGACAAATGGGATTAGGTCAGAGGCAAATAGGATTTTCATAATATATCGCTTTAGGGAAAAGTAGGATCCCATACCACAGAAGAGCAAACCAACAAGAAGTAAGAATAACAGCAATAGAATCATATTTTCTCTCTTCTCTCCCCAGGTAGAACAAGCTGCAGAGCAAGCAAATACTAATAGGTGGAGTATATAAGACAAGGAAGGAGAAACAGAGAAACACAAAGGAATGCCCCACCTCAAGACAGCTCTGATAGGCAGAGTGGTTAACGGGGTGATTAAAACTTACTGGCCTGCTGTTTGTGTTAATGTCAGAGAGCCACTCACACCATTCAGTCCCCTGCTCAGTGTTCTCCATTGAAGGAGCTGATTTATCATCTGTGGGAATCCCAGAAATAATAGAACAGCCACCGAATCTCTGAAGGGCTTCAGAAGCACCTGATTCCATGCTTCAAAGCGTGTCTCCATTTCAATTCATAAATATGCTTGGGGCGTGGGATGATTTGACTGAAGCTTCATCAGATCGAAGCATCCATTGAACCTTTGCACAGCCCTGGCAGTTAGGAATAATGACAACAGAGACTATGTCACTGTTACCATGTAGGTCTAGTTTTTTTGGACAGTGTGGAAAAAAGTGAAAAAAAATATATAGCTGGGATTGTACGGCTTCAAACAAACTGTTATCTCCTGTGCATTTCAAATGGCCAGTCCATTTTATTATGCACAGATGTTTTGAGATCGAGTGTTAGATGTACATATGCAAGAAGACCATACTGAATTCTCTTTGTTGAAGTACAGTACAAAAGCAAATGTTGTTACTGATTCGTCCTGTTATTTGCATTAAAATGATAAAAGAATGATCCTGATTATCTTTACTCAGAAATGCTTCCCATCCGATTCAAGAGCACTCCCCTCCTATAAAATACATAGGAAGTAAAATACATCAAATTACAGCCTAACAGTATGATTATGTAAATGTCTATTCGGAAATAAATTCCATAATACTCAACAAGGCTTGCTCTCTACGAAGTCGTTAAACTGCAGCAATTAAATACTTAAAAAAAGAAATGTTCAAAAGACACGCACAATCTTTCAATATGTGTTCAGAAAATGCAACATTTTATGTTGCTTATATATTTTGATTCACCCCCTCAGAGAATTTCAAGAAAATTCAATTTTTTGGGGGGGGGGGGGAGGCTTCTGCATCCTAATAGCTCTTTGTGATAAATTGCTTAGTGTGCCGAGATGCTTTAAAAAATATAAAATAATCAATGGTGTGATGAAAGGATAATGGTGAAGTGCTAAGGGCAACATGCGCCACTCTGTGATTGTGAATGAGGTCATTTCAATTGCGTTTCAGCACAAAACCCCATAAGTTATAATATATAACACATATATATTAAGGAGTTCTCCCATATTTTGTATAACCCACAGTACACATTCTAATTAACCTTACGGCTTTTCGTTTTTAAAAACCCGCAATAATGAAAGGTTTTGAAGCAATGCTGTCCTATTATCACAATGAATTAAAATGACTTTGCTTCCAACGTAGGTTCTGCAGGGGCTCCGTGAAATTTGTATGCGAGCCTGCTCTGTGACAATTATCTCCTGTCTTGATGTGAATGTGGGATTTAGGATTATGTGTTGTCTGAAGCAAAGATAACATTATGAAACAAGTAATAGCTGAAGCCATAATAATAAATATTACTGTCACACTATTTTAAGTAATATCCATTATAACAAAGCTCTTTATGATATAAATCTTTCTTAAAAGATGGCATTTAAGAAGGGGGTGATGGCAGGGAATTAAAAGGGAAAATGGTTGAGTATGATTCTCTCCAAAAACTGTGGGAATCCAAATTCTTTCCTAGCAAATAAATCTACAATCATATAATTTCAGACAGCTTAAGCAGTGTAGTGTTGAAATTACTAGCAGAGAGAGAAAAAAGATTTCCTGATTTTTTTTTTTCCAGTTAAGTGAATCAAACAGTGCTTAAAGTTGTGCTAAAATTTGACACATGCACTTCCCACATTCCAAATGGGTAAGTTTCTATTTTTGAATCTCACCTCAGTATAGCTATATAACAGACCTATTTATCAGTCTATCGCAGGGCTTAAATCAAGAATGAAACTCCGGTTGTTCATACAGTGTCTGGAAGGGAAGAGAATGGCCACATAAGCTGACCTCAATCTTCTGATTTTCTTCTATCACCCACTCACCCACAGCAGCAGTTCTTCAAATGTTCAGCAAAGGACTGAAGGGGATATTGATGAGTAGTAGCACTGCACATGAAAGAGTCTTCAGATGTACAACTCTATGATATAACAGAAATGAGCAAGCCATGAGCTGTGGGCTAAAGGTTTGTCTGTGTCTGTGTCCTGAGAATGTCTTAAGTTGCTTCTTACCATATTATGCTTTATAAATCATGCCTTTCTGGTTTGCCACTAAAATTCAGCACTATAATGACCAACTATGCCCTGCAATTATCTTTTCACTCCTATGATTGCCACACTTCCTTGCTTTTTGCTGTCCATTTTGAAGCATATTACCTTCATTCTCCCTCAACCAATGCCATTGCTTCTTATTCCTGCAATAGTCCACAACCTTCAGGTGGCACTCTGTATTCTACAATTTGTGAACTCTCCAGAAATAGGATAGTAGATGACATAGGCTATGACAGGAGCAGCCTATAGTTTCTTAGGATTTGACAGACATTCAGCACAAGGACCTATTTCAGTATCTTTAATCTTTTTATTAAAGATCTCATTAAAGTCGGAAGCACAGAAATTTTGTTTTCTTAGCCTTACTTTACAAATAATTGCACTGCATTTCACTGCAAATTGCTCCAGCCCCTTATAGTTTCCAGTAAATAAGACACAACAAAGCATTGATTTTTAAACCTGCCTTGAAAAGACATTTTTTTCTTGTACTCAAATTTATGTTTACACTACTCTGTTTTTAACCTTACCTACTTCTTAGTTTAGAGTTAAGGAAGGGCTTATAGAAATTGGTAGCAATTTACTCTCTCCGGTCAGGCAGGCTGGCAGCTGACTTTTCTTTAGCTGGTAAATCCTTGAACTAATGTCCTCTTCATCTCAAACTGAGAGCCTTCTGCACTGAACAGATCACATCTAATTATGCATCCCCCTGTTCATGTTTTCAGCATTCTTCTCTGAATTATGCCCATGACTTTCTTCAGCAAATTTCTCCAGATTGGTCCTCAAACCAACAAACTTTCAGGAGTATAAATACTGCCCAGTCCAACTCAGGTTTACAAACTTAAATTGTTATTTATTAAAACCATAGATTTTGAACACCCAGAGCTGTTTAAGGCCACCTTGGTAGCCAGTTACCTCCATTCCAGTTCTCTTCCTTTCTTCTTCCCAGAGTCTTGACTGATGGTTTATAAAACCACCTCTATCACCAACACATCTGTGGTCTCTCTTTTTCTCTCTAGTCAGAACCTTTCTTGTGAGAATTAAGCTGTATCTATTCTTGTAGCTCAAATAGTATAAAGCTTTTGTCTGGGTGTCTGCATGAATGTGTGGATATGTGACAAGTTGGCATAATGCTATAGTAAGTACTGGCAGATTCCATAGGACAATTCTCCCCTAGTGGCTTATAACATCTTCATAGCATCACTCATACATCTTTGAAGTGATATAAAGCCTCTTCTAATTACTGTTATTCTGACATAATGATGACTGGATTACTCTAGAAGATGCTATAAATCGCTAGTGGGGGAAACAACCATAGCACACAGCTGTAGCTGAACAGCAGACTGCCAGAGCAGTGCTTACAAGTGAGTTTCTGATAATTATTTAAAACAAAACAAAATAGGAATTTAGGAAAGGAAAGGAGATTTAATTTCCCAGGAGAGATGAAAGTAATATTGATGATGGTGATTGAATACAACATTTACATGATGATGATGCTTGAGTGGGATTGGATGAAAAAAAAAAAGCCAACTATTGACTGAAAAAAATAAAAGGCAAGTTTCTTTCAAATTCAGCTCCACTCCTGTTGAATTCATAGACATGTTCATGCAATTTTCTTGTTTACTATAAAGGTACTTTGCCATTGCCTTTTTTCTTTTCTTTTTTTTTTTCAAATATTTCCCAGTCTAGTTTGCAATCCTGGATTCCCTGGTGGTTATCCATCCAACTACTAACCAATCCCAACTGCAGTTAGTTTCTGAGCCCACCCCAGTTCAGCTAGATGTTACCATCCACTGAGATCAATAATGGATAAAGTAAAGTAACCTTTTATGTTCAGTATGGGAATAATTTGAAACAAATGATATATTATTGTACTTAAATCCAAAATGCTGTGGTGCTTTAATAACTTAGCACTGATTGTTTTTAGAAATGCAGCCCTCAACCTTAGATAAGATTGAAAATAACCATCGATGGTCCCACCCACCAAGGGGCTTCCTATCCCATTACATAGGCTGCCTTTCAGTTCCGACAACTTGGCGTCTTTGTGGGTTTGCAGGGAGGGATAATCATTATGGAGGAAGGACCATGAATAAGCATCAAAAATATTCTGAATAGTAACTCAAGTGTAAACTAATGTTCCCCTCTTAATATCCTCCAGATTTAGTGGAAGTACAGTTCTCAGAATTCCTAGCCAGCACCCTAGTGTAGCTGCCTAGAAATAAAATATTTTTAGCAGTTGATAAAACATTCTGCCACACCAGAATTATATCCCCTTTTTCACCCATGAATTGATGCACTAAAACAGCACTATGCAACTTCTATCAGCTTGAGGGCTACATTGGACCTTTCAGAGTATTCTGAGCACTTCACTGCAAAATACGTCATGGTCAAATGTTGAAATTGAGCCTCATTTTGAAAGTAGTTGCAAGTTAAATAGGTGAAATGTACCTTAAACCTTTAAATCGTCCCCAAATGTAAAAAAAGACATCCCACACTTTTTTAAAGATTGAAGCATATAAAAGGGTGCTGTTACTCTATCTGCAGTCCATGGGATGTACTTTTTTGTACTCTGAATTAAATGATCTTTCTAAAAATAAATTATAAAATCAAAGGTTTTATTAGATTAGACAAATATTATTATTTTGCATCTATATTCATTATATATTTTAAGAAAGACCAAATCTGGGGCCGTAGGACTTCTATTTTGTTTTTATTACAATAGGATTTTTTTTTCTTTCAATAGCCAATTTTCATATATATATTAATTCCCCTCCAGTGCAACATTAAGTGTGTTTTATTTGAGAAGTATGATATTTAAAAATGTAGGAAGCCACCCACTCCTGAGAATTTTCTTAATTTTATTAGCCCTTTGCCTTTTCACTTGCCTTAAAATCCTCATGCATATTCTGAGAAAAGGATGCTCCAAATTCACTTTAGATTTTAGCTAAAAGTAGCAATTAAATATGCAGCTCTTCTGATCTGAAGTGGAAAAGGTATTCAGTGGGGATGTAAGCACTTTTGCTGTACTTGCTAGCACCTTCTTAAAACTGTGCCTAGATTTCCATGGCAGTGGCATAGTCCCAGGAGAATGTCTGTTTGACTTAAGGAGGAGCTAGCAGGGTACAACAGGTTGGTCATACCCAATCAGTGCCATCTTAACATCCCTTTAACTCAAACTGATTTTTCTTTTGATGGTATGGCTATTGCGAGAACCCAGGAAAATCTACCACTACTTTAAGAAGGCTCTGAAAATGCAATGAGTATGTCAACATCTTCTCTAATGCCCCCTTTTCTTCTGCTCATTTCTAAGCATATCATCTTTTTAGGTGCTCATATTCTTATAGAAATCAGCTTCTAACCTATGTCTTCTGATTCACAGAGATATGCCGCAAATATAATACATTTTCAACTTTTATTACAATTTAAAGTTGGGCAAAACAGCATTTTGAAATTCTGTGGGCCAAGGTCAGATGGACAATTTCTCTGCATTCCTTCAGAAGAAGTTCTCTAACTATTTCTCAGAGATACAATTCTCCCTGAGCAGTGACAATAGCACTCTTACTGAACATCTTTCTTTGGAATTTAATTGAAGGGTGGAAATCAGGGAGGCTGCAAAGCAGTGAGAAATCATTGTACAGTGATCAACAGGACATTCACATTCAACCCTTGACTACCTTATAATTAAAGAAGTGCAAAAATACCATACTCCATGCATGAGAATTTCTTCTAAATTCCCTCTTCTCTCAAAGGAAGGACTAAAGGAAATTACCTTTCATCAATTGGATGAAAAATGGCAGGAAAAATATAGAATTTCAACAACTGCAAATAAAGCATAGTCTTGAACATGGCTAAAAAGAAGTAAGGGAAAGACAGAGCTAAAGTAGAGCAAATATGCTTTCCTTACAGGGCTGATTTAATTTGTAGTAAAAATATGGTGTAGTGGGGACAATTTAATCCTTCAGCACCATCCATTTCTTCTTAACTCTTCTATGTTTTCCCCCATGGAAAGGTGACTCCATTTCTTTCTTATTGCTAGTGTGAAATTCCTGTTCACTGGTTATACATGCTACTTATACACTGATTCAAAGACTTATGAATAAGATTTAGAATTCTGATTTTATTTAGATATTTATTTTTGCCTATATTCCTGTCAAATATTATAAAATGTTCTTGGATCATTACAAAGATTATAACATATAAATTGGATAGCAAAGCTTCTTCTGTCATTGCTGCAATGGGGAGAACACTTTATTTAAAAAGAAGTTGGCCTTCCACACTGGTTTTTGATGTAGTTTGGAAAACAGCAAGTATAGCTAATCAGAAATTTTATTTCTAGGTATCTTTTGAAATACATTAGCATTCTCCAGATTTGATGCCACCTAACTTTGGGATTGCTTTTAATGGGAAGTGAGCTAAAAATACATATACAACTATGCATACATACATACACATTCGTATATACTATAAATACATGCATACATATATACTCATGAAGGATGTTGGAAAAATGTGAATATCTAAGTACCAGAAGGAACATATTGCAGGTTATAAATATCATCTACAATTAAAAAGTAGCCTTCAGTCTCAAAATATGTAGAGATCACATTGCATTTTTACTTAGACACATTTTTTACTTTACTTCTAACTTAGAAGTTCCTTGGGAAATCACTACATTATGATCATAATCATTAGTTGCTTCTTTTTCAAAGTTCAGATAAGAAGATTCACCAATAACTCATATATTGCAGAGTCCTTCTAAATCCAACTGATGATGCCAAGTTTTTTCAATGCTATAAATATCCTATATAAGCACTTAAGAACCTTTCTTCAAATATTAATAGGGTTATCATATCTGACCAGCAAAAATCCAGATGACCAACGGAGGGCAAGTAAGAGAGGTTTTGATCTTTGCCACCATGTGGTGGTCATTGGAATTTCTGCAGCTGAGATCTGGCAGCTCTAGTTTTAAAGTTTTAGACTAAATTCTATTTATCTGTTGACACATAGAATGTATTGCTGTCATGACTGTTGTATTTCCATCACAATGATTATAAAAGTGATTCTTCTTTAACTAATGTATTAATGTATTTACCTAAAAGGAAGGTTACAGAACATTTCTCTGCTCAAGTTGCAGCCCATATGGCAGGGGGCAAAAGCAGATTCTAATTACAGAGATCTATTTCTAAAGGGCATCTTTTCTGTGCTACTAAGCTCTTTTAGACAGCTCTGATGGGGTCCTTTGTGAAGGTTTCATTTCCCTATAAAAAGTCTTACAGAATGTTTAATACAGCTCCCAAGAAGACTGCTATAAAAATGCTGTTTTCACAGCTTGCATTCATCCCTATAGAGCTGATTTAAGATCACTGCTGGGAACCACTTTTGCTACCAAAGTTTCCCCCCCCCCCTTTCTCCTGAGTTACAAAAAAGAAAGTTAAACCTCATCCTTGAAGCTTCACTCAATTATTACGATGATTAACTGATTGCATTATTCATTGTAAAGAAAAAAACATATGGAATGATAAAGTGTTCAGCTATAGACAGATGATAAATTATAGTTTATCTATAGATAAAATGGGTTTGAAAGCCCTCTGAGATATGCTATCATGTGTTTGCAGTAAAGTAGCTGTTTCTGTCAAGGCTTTGTACCAGGTATGGCAATCAGACTGTCTCCATGCTTCATTTTCCCAGATTAGATAAGTAGATAAGTAGATTTTGTGTAGAGAAATAGGAAATCATAAATACAAGAAGTTCTAGTAATACCCAGAAATCTTACCAATTATATATGTTAGTTTCCAGCTTTGAATTCTGGGTCTCTTCTTCCAGTATTTTGAGTCAACATCAACATGGCTCCTTGTTTCCCAGCCTTGAAAATTTTCTGCCATTTGTCTCTTGTTTTTAAAATGTCTTTCAGAGATTCCTGCCTCACCAGCTTCAACCCTGATGGGTTCACTTACCAGATGAGAAATTAGCTTCTGAAATCTCACTAAGATGAAGTTTCCATGGTACTGATAACCCAATCAGGATACAGCCATTTGGGGTTTTTTGGTCACCTGTGCCTCTACCAACACAATACTTATTATCTGCATTTGTTGATTTATGTACAATGAACTATAAGAATATAAGAATAAATTTGCTGGATTTCATCATCTACTCCAGCATCCTGTTTTCAGCAGAAGCCAAGAAGATGCAGTTAGTAAGCCTTTTGAGGAACAAATCCCTTTAATTTCAAAAGAAAACAAAACACAATACCAAAGAAAATATAATCAATAGAGGAGATATATGAGCAATATAGATTTCATTCTGATCTTCTCTTCTCTTCTCTACTTTTTTTTTTTTTTTGAGTACCCAATGTGTGGATAATGGCTAAGGAAAATAAAGAAGTGAACAAAAGTCAGGACTTCTGAACTCCTTCATGGTAATTTTGAGAAATTCCCTATCACACTCACACTAAGAAGTTAATGGCTATATTTGCATGACATTTTTACAATCTAATTTTCTGGGACCGCATGACATGCTGAACCATATGGCCTAGGTTTGCACAACATACAAAGCTAAAGTGCAGTTTCCTAATCTGTAGCTCAGTGTGTTGTTGAAAATGTAGCCAAAGAGGGATTTTCCAGAATATAAGATAAGACATGTGCAATAGTTATCAACTTTTTTTTTTTTTTTTACAGGATCAAATCTTTCTGTTAAGGAAACATTTTAGTGCTTTACTTTTTCTTTCGCTTGCTATCTGAATACAATATTTTTCAAAGAATGAAAATGCACTTTCCCCTCTCAAATGATCCCTTGTTATTCAACATGTATACAAAGCTGACTTTCTCCCTCATTACACAAAAGCTTAGGTCCATAAGAGAGCATGAAATAAATATTCTTCTTGGCCAAAGCTACTTGAAGAGTCAAAGAACATAAATCACATTACTGTCACTGGCTACAGAGTGGCACACTTACAATTCCCCCCCCCCCCCCGCCTACCTTAGAAGGTTAATGGATGAGTGCCAGAAGGATGACCTTCTTGGTCTAAGCTTCCTCACCATCTGAGGTCAGAATGGCTCTGTCCTTATTATCATTCAAGAAAAGCAGTGAAAACTGTGCTCTTCTACAGGTCAATGAAGAGGAGGGCTTCACATAAGAAAGACAGCATCTTTTGGGATCTGATTAGGTATCAGCATTGCTGATTATTGTTTTTATGTTAATTTTAGATATTTATTGATTATGATTTGAAAGTCAGTTGATTAGATGGCATGCAAATAATTTCAGTAGCGTATAAACATATCTTAGAAAAGAAATCTAATTTCTTTGAAATCTTGTCAAGTTTCTTCCTAATGGAATGCTACAGTGCAATGCCTTTTCCACTATTCTTCATCCATATCCCAAATATAATTGAATTCTGCTCCTGTGTCTTACAGCAAGTGGCTTAGAGAAAGCTTTGCCCTAAATAATAATAATAATAATAATAATAATAATAATAATAATAATAATAATATAAACAGCACACTATATTTAGTAACCAAATATTTTTCTTGAAGTTGCAGTTCATTGGTTTCTATTAGAATCCTTGGAAATCCAGATGTAATTTTTGTAAAAAATAGATTTCTATTCCTTGTGGTTGAAGAGATAACACTGAATGCATAGTGGCCAAAATTTCTATCCCTATCTTAGCAACATCGAAACGGAATGGTGTAACCATGGTTACAAGGACAATAGCAAGTAAATCTGTTTTCAGCTGTCTTTCTTTTTGCACATTCAGTAGATACTGCTATGTTTGTGCAGTAAGTCAGGTCAATTCATGACTTTTTAGATACTTACAATGCAGTTGTGGTCACGTAAGATCAATATTTGCATTTGCAAAAGAAAAATAAAGCAGATTTTGTATAATTTCCAAAATATATAAATGGCTTTTGTATAATGAAATACAGCACAAGAAGTGCTCCATCAACAGATAGAAATAACATTACAGACAAAGTGAAAATGTGTAAGAAAAGATGTCATTCAGGGAATATCATTCCAGCCTGTTCTGTTTCTTCATAAATGTGTAAAAATGTATATTGGATTTGCTTGATGTTTGTCAAACCTTCAAAAATAACTTTCATTTTAAAAAAACATATATTTGTGTGTGTGTGTGTGTGTGTGTGTGTGTGTGTATAAAAAACAACCCTCTCACCCCTGTCTGTGTCTTCCTCGGTCTCGGGTCCTCTACCAGAGGCCTGGGAGTTTTAGGGTTCTGCGCAGTATCTTAGCTGTTCCCAGCACTGCACTCTTCTGGACAGAGAGCTCTGATGTTGTTCCTGGGATATGTTGGAGCCACTCTCCCAGCTTAGGAGTCACAGCCCTGAGCACTCCTACCACCACTGGGACCACTTTGGCCTTTACTTTCCACATCCTCTCTAGTTCCCCCTTCAGGCCCTGGTATTTCTCCAGCTTCTCATTCTACTTTTTCCTGATGTTATTGTCACTTGGCACTGATACATCTATCTGATTGGCCAGTACCTGCCTATGAATCTGGATCTGGAAGTCCCACAGGATCTTAGCCCTGTTATTATCCACAACCTTCTGTGGAATCTCCCATCTGGATTTGGGAGGGTCTAGCCCATACACTGTGCCAATGTTCCTGTACACAATGCCACCTACTTGGTTGTGCTGTTCAGTGTATGCTGTTCCTGCCTGCATCTCACACCCTGCCACTATGTGTTGGACTGTCTCTGAGGCCTCTTTGCACAATATGCTCCTTGGATCCTGTGGTAGACCCCTGCTTCAATGGATCTGGTGCTTAGTGCCTGTTCTTGTGTTGCTATGATCAGTGCCTCAGTGCTATCTTTTAGTCCAACCCTTTCCAGCCACTGGTAGGATTTCCCAATGTCAGCCATCTCAGTTCTCTCTCAGTGATATATTCCATGCAGGGTCTTGTCTTGCCATGCATTTCCTCTGCTTGAACTTCCTCCCATGTCTGCAGCTGCCTCAGGCATTATCTCAGCAGCTCATCTTTGGGTGCCATCTTACTGATGTATTCCTGGATGCTCTGGGTTTCATTCAGGACAATGGCTTGGACACTCACCAGACCCCGACCTCCCTGTTTCCAGCTGGTGTACAATCTCTGGGTGTTGGACTTGGGGTGGAAACCTTCATAAATTGTGAGGAGCTTCTGGGTCTTAACATCAGCAGCCTCCATGTCCTCCTTTAGCCAGCTCACTATCCTGGCAGGCTATCTGATGTCTGGCAGGGTGTACATGTTGATCTTGGATGGCAGGGTGTATGTGTTGATCATGGGCCTTGTTCTTCCCACTAAGCTGGCTCTTCAGGACCTGTCTTATTCTTTGGTGCTACCTGGATATTGCTGTCTTCCTTGCCTCCTCATCATGGTTCCCATGTGTCTGTGGGACACTAAGATACTTGTAGCTGGTCTGTATGTCTGCTATGTGGCTTGCTGGTAGTTCCACTCCATCAGTCTTAACTACCTTCCCTCTCTTGACTATCATCCAGCCACACTTCTCTAGTCCAAATGACATCCCAGTGTCCTCACTGTCGATCCATGTCAGGTGGATCAGTGAGTCGATCTCTCATTCACTCCACATACAATTTGATGTCATCCATGTAGAGGAGATGGCAGATAGTATCCAGTCCTCATGATTATCTAGCTGAGGGGGTTCAACCCTACACGGAACAGTGAATCACCTTGGTATATGCTGCACTTGATGGCCACTTATACGAGCTGTCTTGAGTTGACTTCCAGTGCTGCCCTCCACAGTCCCACTAAGTTCTTGAGGAAGGTCCTTTGTGTCCTGCTGATGTTGTATAGCACCAGGCACTCACAGATTCATTTATGTGGCATTGAGTCATAGGCTTTCCTGTAGTCAATCCAGCCTGTGCTCAGATTGGTCTGCCTAGACCTTGAGTCTTGGGCAACTGCTCTGTGTCAGAATCCTTGCAAACCCTTTCTGCAAAATATCAATAATGCTAGCTGCTTTTCCACTTGCTTTGGTTCTTCCATTAAGGTATGGGGGGTGGGGGATGGAAAGTTGTGTGGAGATGGAAGCCAGAATGGACCATTAGAGGCAGATGGGCTCTTATCACAGGCACTGGAATACTCAAGGTCGTACCAACAGGAGAATGTGAGAAAACTAGACTTCAGGAGGGTGAGGGGGAAAGAAAGGGAAAAGGTAAAAGCAACTTTTGGCGCACACAGGCTCAGTCTTAACAATGTTTTGGATCTGTACACTTACTCTCAATAAATGAACTTTCTCTTGAATCATGAATGGTTGCCTGGAGAGTTACTGGGATTGAGAGCTGGAGGTGTCAGGTTGTTACACTCTATCTATGAGAAACTGATGTTTTAAGCCTCTGCTTTTCCCAATGCCCTTTTGAGCTGTGCTCATGTACTGGCCCATGTGGTCTTGTAGCTTGGCAGCTATGATGCCTGACTGGACTTTTTATGTTTTGGGGAAGCAGGTTATTGGCCAGTAGTTGGACGGTGCCGTTCCCTTGTGCAGTTCTTTCATAATCAGCATTGTACTTCCATGTGTAGCCAGTCTGGGTGGGAGCCTGCTGCTAGCAGCTGGTTCATCTGTGCTGCTAGGCATTCATGCACTGCTATAACTTTCTGTAGCCAATAGGTGTGGATCATGTCTGGGCCAGGTGCTATTCAGTTCTATGTGTTCTTGACTAGCTGTTGGATGTCTGCTACTGAGATGGTGACTGGTTCTTGTTCTGGGAGACTGCTGTGATCTGTTCTCAGGTCCTACAGCCACTTTGCACTGGTATTATGTATCTTCTCTTTTTCTCATATGTTCTTCCAGTACTGTTCAATTTCTGCTGTGTTGTTGCACTGCAGTTGGGAGTACACCTTGGGTGGTTCTTTGGAGAACAGGGCATTTATCTTCTTGGCCTCTAGTCTGTCTCCTTAGCCTGGTAGCCAGTGTGGTGAGCCTTTGTTTAGCAGTCTCTAGGGCTTCAGATGGAGTCAGGCCCTTGTATTTTTTCAATAGCCGAGTCTTATCCTTAATCTCCACACCATTCTGCACTTCAACCAACTGACTAACCTCTCTCTGGGTTGCCTTGATCTTAGCCTTCAACCTCATCTTCTGGAAGTGTATGGGTATGTCTTGCTGTTCTCCTTGATCATATAGCCAACCACCTCCAGGATGCTGTAATGTATATCAGTTTGTTGGTATGAGTTATGGTGGTAGCGGGGATTGTCATGAGGGCTTTATTGGCATCTTCTAGCATACTGTCTGATGGTACTTCTCCACTGAGCCTTGATAATTGGTCTCGAGGGTTGACTGTAGCTAGTTTATCCATGATCTTATGCCTCATATCAACTGCTGTGCTCTGTAATGAAGGGAGTGGCAGTGACATTACAGCTTCAGGTGTTGGCTATACATCCAGTTGTTCTTCCGGGCCTTCTTGAGTCTGGGATGTAATATGTAGTTGATCTATCTCAAGTTGTGAGAGCAGTGTCCTCTTCGCTATGTTGAAGCATTGGGTAACTAGTTGTTTCTCAGTTAGTGTGGATGTAGGTCTTCTATCCATCCCTCATACATTTCATATATTCCCTCTTTTTAGGTCTACTGTTGTAATAGCATTCCGTCAATTTTAGGTTCTCTTGTCTCATCTGTGTATGGTTTCTTCCAGTAGCCCATTTATCATCAGATTGTCCTGGTTCCCCAACATCTGACGCTGACCCTGTTAATCCAGGTGACATCCGAGCCAGCATGACTCTCTTAGTTCATGTCACTTCCATATCTGAGTTTGCAGATGAAGTATTAAGGGGTCATTGCCAAAGGACCTCTACTGGTAAGTTAGGTACCAGATGAGATTTGAATCCTGGTCTCCCACATCAAAGGGTAGCGCTCTAACCACTATGCTATCCAGCCGCTAAAAATGTATATTGGTTTTATTTGATGTTTGTCAAACTATCAAACATTATTTTTTAAAAAATCTCTCTCTCTCTCTCTCTCTCTCTCTCTCTCTCTCTCTCTGCGTGTATTCTGATAGTTCAAAAGGTGACAATTTTCCTAAACAGAGTTTAAAATTGTAGATTGTATGATTCTAATTGCAAATTTGTTTTAATCATCAGGTAATTCCCAGGTTTCTGATAGGGAAGGGAATTGTGGTTCCATATTACCAGCCAGGGCTACACAGCATCTTCATTCAGACATTGTGTTCTTCCATGCAACCACTGGGTAGGAGGGTGAAAAGCACATTCCTATAGTGTTGTTTCTTTCCAGAAGAAAATAAACTTTTATGTAGTATAACAGCTTCTATATTTATCTCTCTGTAATTGGCAGATTTCTTTCCAATAGGTAGTTTTACAGTATCTGTTATTTTTGCAAAAAGTACTCTCCCAAACAATAGGAGAGATTAGAAAACGTTTTGTTTATTTCTATATCACCTTGTACAAAACCTTCTGTATAAAAATGGCAAGGTTTGTTCTAGTTGAGGGAGAAGAAAGGAGGCAACAACAACAACAAAAGCTGTAGGCAGATATATTATACACATACCTCATCACAAAATCTCTTTATCAGTTTTCTGAAATTTGGCAATTCCTGTCCCCACGAATTAGCCTATTGTGTCTCACCCAGCCTGCAAACATCAACCAATTCTGTTAAAAACAAACATAACATTGCAGCAATGTGTAACTTTCTCATGATAAGGCAGTTGGTGACAGAGACCTGATTTCTGAACCTTTCTTTTGGTTTGGCTGTATATTGAATCAGGCTAGTTTAGCAGTGGCCACCGTTTTGTAAATTCAGACAATAGATTTTTGCAAGCCTACCTAGTGTTGAATCCTTTGATGTACCAAACATCAACGTTATGAATCCCTATCACAAAGGATATAAAGTACCTGAAAAGATTGGCAAGTTTTGCAGAGGATAAAAGTGATCACAAAATATATTTGCAGCTTTGCACTTATATCTATCTATAAAATTCAGGCTGAACAACCTCAAATGGTTCACTTATGCAAGATGGAATACTAATATGACCGAGTGGCTGACAGCTGGCAGCATTAATTAAACTTGCATACTAGGAATTTCCTCAAGGTTCTTGGGATAGTATCATGATTTAAAAATAAATATGCAGTCTGATATTTTTAAAGTCAGCAAAGAATAATATAGTACTTTTCACAAAAGGAACCAATGCAATGCAGTAAACTGTGACCTGGTTCAGATAGTAGTTTGAGCTTAGACAAAGTCAGGAATGAGAGCCCTCTTTCTTCCTGTCTTTTCTCTGATCCCATGTTAGCTTCAGTAGAATGACCCTGGCCAGTTCTCCCTTACATCCAAAACATCTCTTAATGTGGATTAAAAAACTAGTAAATCTAGTTTCCAGAATCTGCTCTGGTAAGATTTATGCATAGCTCAGTCCTTGTGCAGCTCAATACTGCCAAGGCATCTTATCTTGTTCTACTTCAGCAGTATGAAGCTCAAGAACTACAGTAGCGTGAGACTTCATGGTGACTGAGGCAGAAATAAGAAGTCCTCTTCTCCTCACAGTGGAACTAAAGTATCTTAAATATTTTGCTTTGGGGAAGGGATGGTAAGGCTGCTCCGGGTAGATGATGATGCAGATTGGCTTGGCAGGTAAGTGGGGCCCAAGTGTTCTGCATTTTCTTGGCATGGAGAATTGGGGGGATTTTTGCTGTTTTTTGAAAACATGTTTACTAGTGTCTGCACCAGTTCTTGTGTCTTTTTTTTTTTTTTATCTGCACTCAGTCATTACCGACTCTGCAGTGACTGCTTTTTGGACAAGTCCTTTGCAGTTTTCAAGGCAAGGTGTTTTGGAAGTGGTTTGCCAGTGCCTCCTTCCTAGAGCAGAGCCCAGCTGGCGAGCGCAGGAGGCGGGGTTTCCGTTGCTTCGCGCCTTTTTCGGGTGAGTGCAATTTTGCGCTACCGGCAACTGCTCCTGACTCCTTTTGCAAGGTTCTGCCAGCATTTTTCCTCCCACCAGAGTGAGAGTTCCCATTTATCTACTCATGTAAGTTTTCGAACTGTTGGATTGACAGGAACTGGGGGAGGAAGCAGGAGCTCACTCTGCTACGTGAAGGCTTGGGCTCAAACCGCTGAAGTGTCAACCATTTCTGGCCGGCAACTTTCAATGTCATTAAGCCACTGTGCCATCGCATCCCCTAGTTCTTGTGTCTATCACTTCAAAATTGGAGGAAACCAATCTGCCAGTTTTCAGCATTTATTGGTTGCATTTATGATCCATCTTTTTCTGAGAGAGATTAAGCTGGTGTACATGGCATCCTTAATTTTAATCCCACCATAGTCTTGTCTTGTGAGGTAGATTATGCTGAGAGATAATGACTTAATTTACCAGTGAGCTCTGTGAGTGAGACTTTGAAACTGGCTCCCCCGCCCAAGTCCAATACTTCACTATTACACAGTTAGTCATGTGCCTGAAGGATAATCTCACCCTATCCTAAGATACTTCTGTTCCATCCGGACATGGCTTTAAGAGGTTGAGAAAGTCTACCGGAGGATCAGTACCCCCACACAAGGCTTCAGGTTACAAAGCATCAAATGGATACCATTCTGTATCTTTGCATCCCAGACCTTTCAGAGCAAGTCAAGAAAATTTTCTTTTACCCTTCTAAAGCATTCAGAAACTATTCAATGACTCTGCTGGAAACCTACTTTCCTCTCAATGTGATCAACTTTTATTTATCTAATTAAATAAAATTAATTAACTGTTTCCTCAGCTATAAACTTTCCTTGACAAATTAATGTAATGAAGAAATGTGCTTCTCTTACACTGATCTGATCTACAGGGCCAGACTCTGAGGAAGCAAAGTTTGGTGAAGTTGGCTAGGACATTCCTTCAAGTGCCATGTTGACTGATCAATAAAATACCTGGACAAGTCCTTCTGCCCTCTAACAAACTGGATTGGGTAGAGGTGAAGGACCAGAATTTCAGAGCAACTTTTCTATAGAAGGGTATCTTAGCTTCTACTACCAATCTTGTACAAGTTTCTTTTTTGTCATTCAGAATGATATCTGAATCTTCATGACCTTGGACTCACCCTGCTTTATTGGCTGGGAATAAAAAAGAGGTACTGTGAATGAGATCACAGTGCCTTATTCTTAGTTGGAATGCCCATTTACTCTTTCTTATCAATCTCTGCTTTTATAGAGCTTCCATTTTCTGCCACTGCATTGTAAATTTCCTGCAACTCAGTAGTTCATTGTGAGGGCTATCCTCTGGAGCCCTACAACCAGTTTGGCTGCAGCTGTTACTTGGCATTTAGATTTCTTACCACCTCTCTCCTTCTCCTTCTCCCCTCCCATTCTGTTTTAATTATAGGTAATGCCAAAATTATCAAAAGTGTATTTGCACATTTTCTTATTTCAACTACATTTTTATACAATTTCAAAAGCTATCCATTATTTGTAAACTCAACACAAATTTTTTCTACAGCTTCTGTGGACCCCTTCCAGCTAGTCTCAATACAAATAATGTCTCCAGAAGCTCTTACAATATTTCATAATAAAATTATTCATTGGCCAAACCACAGACTACCTGATGTTTCCTAGCTATTAGTGGATGTTTTTTAAAAAAATGATGTTGACATGTAAACACTCATATATTTCCCAGTGATCTTCTGAAGAGCCAAAATGTGGTCTGCGTACCTTTTCCTTGGCATAAAGCTGTCCTGCACTTCCCAAATGTGGCTCACGTTCACTTCTTACATCCTTTCAGTTAGAAGTCTATCAAGCACCTTCCCACCTCTAGTCTAGGTGACCATTTTTACTCTTAGGTGCACCATTTCCTGTTAACAATAAGGACAATACCAGTCAGTATGGGCATATTTTAGCTAGCATGCCACAAGCACAACCATAGCCCAGTTTTATCCTAACATGCTCACAAAAGCTATGCTTAGCTGTGCAAGCTAAGATCTCTAAACTACAGTCTATCTTGCAAGTCTCTTACTATGGCCCTTATCCCATCATCTTGGAGGTTCATGCAATATCCTGAAACATACTCAGGATGTGTCTAATTTCAAAACAGAAAAGTCTAGTTCCAGTTTAATTTCATATATATGGCAGAGGTCATACGAAAAGCAGGTAAGAGGATGTCTTTGTTGAGCAAGTCCAGGGGCCCTTGGGAGAACTTCTTCCACATGGGTTGGAGTATGGAGATGGAAAGAGAAAAGAGTAGGATTGCATAGAAACCAACCTTTTTTGAGGGTTGGATAAGATACTTTGTCAATAGCACATTCTAGCCAGTTCAATTACAGGGTGGCTCATCCAATTCTTTTCCCAGTTATGAAGTGAGAATCAGGAAAATCAAAGTTGCACTTTTGTTTGTTTCATTTATGTAGCCACTCTTCTCACATAAGTGACTCTGGGCAGCTTACAGAGTTAAAAACACACACACAAAATACAGAAGTATTACAACAAATACCTAATGTGTGTGTGTGTGCATGTGTGTCAGAATAAGTCAAAATTATTAGGAGAGCTAGATTTTGATGAAGGATGAAACACATCACATTTTATTCAAATGTGTCCTCTTTTCTTTTCAAATGTGCATTTCTTAATAACAATATAATTTCTGGAATTAAGTGAAACTGCCTATCAGGAATTGAGAGTGGGGAATTGTTAAGATAGTAATTTACTGTTTTTTTATTATTATTTTTATTTTAATAAGTAAACTAAGGTAACTCACAAACCTTTATCCTAAAACTGGTAAGGATGGGAAATTGGAAACTATTGGGATGGAGGAAGAGTTAAAACAATGATCTCATTGTACCTCCCCAAAAGCTGTGACTGGGGTGACTGCTGATGATTTAATTGTAAGAGACATTCTGATTTAAGGATAGACTTGGTGATCCTGAACTGAATACTCCAATCCCTTCCTCCCTCCCCTCCTAGGAATTTTACATAAGGATATGTGAAAATGTTTTTATTTTCTCTTGTTTTAATTAAATAAATTAATGGGGTTGGGGGAGTTGAACTGGGACAGGACATGTTGGAGCCATCTATCCACAATAAGCAAATAATTGCCCTGCCTTACTTCAGTTAAGGTTTCCTCTGAATATTGCAGAGAAATAAAAGAAAACTTTATGTGTTGTAGTGCTGGGACTAGTGGAAAGAGCAACTGGGGAAATTCAAGCGTATTTCTTGTAAGTCTCCTATTTATCTAATAAATAACAAATGTGAAGTATTCACCAGAAGACACTACCTAAGAAGTGCAAGAGATTGTAAAGCATGAATACATTTGAGCTAAAATGTAGCATAAGTCTGCACAATGTGTGATATAAGCTGAGTGCAGCTGAAAAAAATGCAGTAAGGCTTGCAAGACAAGAATTCTTATAGTGTACAATATTTGGCTTCCTGGTTATAAACTGCTCAGGTATAGAGGAGACTGTTTGATTTATGAGGTCCTCTGACGATGTATTTCAACAAATCCCAAAGCAATCTATACTACTTTGAAAGTGCACTATGTTTTAAAACAGGCATGGACAACACGGGGCCCCCCACCCTCAGGTGCTTTTCTGCAGCATCAGAACCATGCAGGAAAATGTCAGAAAGCTTCCATTAATCCTAATGCACGCTTCAGTAAAATTTCCCATCCAAGCTTCTAAAACTAATAGGATCCGTCCTTGTGGCTCAGGGGTGATAGAAACACTCAGGCATATCCTGTTATACTGTGAACTTTATAAGGATCCCTACAATATGCCCCATTATGCCTGACTGGCAATTTTTTCAAATCCTCTTTTACTTATGGCCAGGCAGTCTCTTCCAATCTATAAAGTATCAAATGTTTGCAGCAGCAGATACTATGTATGTATGTATGTATGTATGTATGTATGTATGTATGTATGTATGTATTTATCAAATTTGTCACTGCCCAGCTCATTGAAATGACTCTGGGTGGTTTACAGCAGAGATAAAATTCATAATAATGAATCATTACTGGTAATCCACTTTTCTCACCAGTTGTAGCAAATCTCTAACTGTTTTTACATTATTATCTGTTTCATTATATATTGCTTGTTATCAGCAGATTTTAATGCTTATAGGCTATTTTAAGTTGCTGGCCTTTGGCTATAATACCTACTTCTAAAACTCAAAAAAAAACAAAAACTAGTTTAGAATCCTACTCTTCCCATTATGGTAATATTATAACTATTTACATTTATAAGCTGTTTCTTGGTTACAAAAAAAGTCACTCATCCAAAATTTAGCGTCTCATCTTTTCTCCAGGTAATGTCTACATTAAAAAAAAAAAAATTGAAAGGGGCAAGATGTTCAGTAGCAAATGGAAGTAAACTACATCTGAACTTGGAGTGTTCCTTTTCATACTGATACTGTTCTGAATACATTGCTTGCAAAGTTGATGTGTCGTATTCCCTACTGGATCTGAAGTCATCCTAAACTGAATTATGCATCCTGAAAATACATATATGACATATATTCAGAGAACAGGTAATTTGTTGTACTGTTTAGAATGCAATTCATGATCCAGTAGCTGATTTCTGCTGCAGCATATCTCAGAGCAATATAGGCAGCAATGATAAAAAGCAATAACTGTAATAGGGACAAATCAGTAGTGCTAAATAATTTACAGCCTTTTCAGCCAGGAAAATCCCTAACTTTCAGAGTTAGGATTGTTGAGCACAGGTTTCTGTCAATACAAGTTGTGAGTGTGGAGGCCCCAGGAACTTTGCATATGTCAGAATGGCAAACGGTTTTCTCTGCTGTAGTCCCAAAGGCAACCCTAGAACAACTACTTTAGAGGAACAGAGAATGTTATTAGAGGAGCAATTATGGTGCTATACTGTATTTATACAGGTAAGGTAATTAATGTTGCTTGTTTACCTTAAGAGTGAAGTTAACTATGTCTGTTGCTATGACAAGAATAAATCTATCTATGACTGTCTTCAGATCAAGAGATGTCAAAATCTATCATTGTCAAGTATCTTAACTAGATATTTGTCATGTGATTCCTCAGGTTATAATACTCTCCTACTGATATTTCCAGCAGGCACTCTGTTCCAATTTTCTGAAAGTTGCATCTGATTTTCTTTGAGTCATAATAAGTGCTATAATTATTACTGATTGCTTGCTTGACATTTTCAAATTTATTCAGAAAATGAATTAGATTCCCCATAGAAAATACTGTCTTCTTAGATTAAGCCAAAACTTTAATTCTTCTTTTCAAGTTGGTTTTCTTTTCCAGGATCATCTGAAGGGTGAGGAAAGAGGTTATACAAGGATGGTTACAATCAGCGGGGGATAACTGACTACCTATTCTGCTGTTCATGGTCTTACCCAGCAGGTCCTGGACAGGAAAAGAAGCTAAACCTTAGTTTTTGGAAAGCCAGAATTTCTTCCTTACTTGTTTTTTCTCAGGTAAAAAACAAACAAACAAACAAAACCCCAACCTTTTTAACCTCAAGAGATATATGGCCTATCCTCCCTTGTAACTTACCATGGCACAAACATACCATGGCAGCCATGGCCCCAGGAGATTTCCTTCATCACGTCCGTAACCCTCCAGTGAAACATGATCAATTTGTCTTTAACTGTATTTATTAAAGTGGTGTTTTCCTGCTTCTGCTGACAGCATCCGGTGACAGCTATAAGATGTGTAAAATCTGTTACACTTCTTCACCCATCACACTGGAGGCAAAGTTGGGTGACTAGTGGTGGGTGGAATTAGAGAGGCATATATTGACTGTTTCAGGGTGATATGAGCACAACCCTTTCCTTCTGGTTCCTGATCAGCCTTGTCTGCTGCTCTTCTTCCTTAGAAGCTGGAAGATCTATTGCCATGCCTAGTATAAATTCGAACAATACCCCCCTCCCCCATCCACCTATCACTTTGTATAGGTAAAGAGAGTCTGTAGTGGAGAATTTCCTCTATCTGTGGAAGTTTGCTGTAGGATTAAGTACACTGATTTCCTAATCATAAAGCACCTCCACAGATAGAACTTCCACTCTCACCCCTTTGGACAAACCGCAAGGGTTGGACTAGTTCCCTTTTCTCCATTCCACCTGTATGCTAGGTGTTCATACAGTATAGGCTCATCAACAGAAAACCAGCATTTGTCTTCAGAAACTTTCAGTAAGTAAAGGAGTTGGGTGTCCCTTTAAAAAAAAAAAAAATAATACAGAGAGATTGATGCATGATTTATTTGCATTTCTGATGCATATTATTAACAGCACAATCCCAAGTGTGTGGAAAAGGTCAGACAAAGCAAACAAACACACATATCTTCAGATATGGGCATAATCTCTCTTTCTTCAACTCTCTGAAGTTTTGGACTTAGCACTTTATACTGTAATCCTATCCATACATCTACTTCTCCAATTACCGAGTATTTTTGAAAAGGTTCCATGAACTTTACCTTAAAGTTAAAAGGTCAGGATAGGTGTCCTTTGGGACTTCTTAGAGACAGCACCTGACATTTCATTAGCTGTTTTTAGGAAAGTCTTTGACTTATCATCCCCATCTTGCTTTTATACCTGCCTGGTTCTCTCTGACTCGGAATCCATAGTCATTTGCCAAGATCTGTTTCTTGCTGTCAGTAATCTCGATCTGTTAAAAAGTTCCATGAAAGCAAATACTGACAAGTATAATTACCAGCTATTTCTCCCTAAGGTTTTAATCTTTGATTTAAGGGTTCATTTGCCCCGTAACAAGGAGAAATTGTTCGTTACTAATTAGGGTAGAAGGATAATTGTACAGTATACCTCTGCAGAATGCTATATTTCTTGAATTTTATGTGTCTGGGTGCATACAGTACATCCATGCACGCCTTTGTGGCATTCCACATAATCACAGCAAGGGGTACCCCTTCCTGTTAAAACATGGAGTAATGTGGTTTTGGTTTGAAAGGGCACAAAATTGGTAGCAAAAGACTAGAATCTTGGTGGGCAAGGGTATTTCCGTGTTCGTTGAAAGATAATGTAGCTGGGAAGTGACATTCTATTTATAGAAAGCTTTTTGCTAAGGGTGATAAATGAAATTGAATTGTAGATCCAGCCTGCAGTGTGAATTAAACAGCCTTCCTTCTGCTTTCTAAGACACTTTTTTTTAATACACACACACACACCAACACACACACACACAAACATTTGAAATGTAAGTTTATGGACAAAACTGTACTTAGGAAAATATGTGAAATAGAAGATGTAAGTTATGAGCCAGCATCTGTTATTATTTCTTTATTTCTATTTCTAGCAAAGCACACAATGTAAGGCTGGCCACCCCAATAGTATCAGTGGGTAGAAATCAGTTTTCAGGGTTCTTCAGCATTATCTTATATCCTCTTCTCCTTTATCAAGTTTTCTTTACATAATAGTAGTTTAACTATGCAATTTGCTGCCATCATATATTGTGGTGGCTACTTATTTACATGGTCTCCTGAAATGTGTTGAGCATAGGGGTATAAATAGCTAGTTTTGATGGTTGAAAGATACTATACTATGCTATAAATATTGTATTTAGGGATAGTGCTACAATATACACAGCAAGATTCAGAGATTAAGGCTGTTAAATTGTAATAGATGTTAAGTTATCTGGGTAGTCACAGAACCCTGGGCTGAAGGCATTGAGAAGTGTAATGTTCCAATGTTTGACTTCTTTCAGGCTAAAGCTTTTATAGATGAGCTTCCTGTATTTCACCCAAGCACATGATTGTAAGTGCTGGTCTACTTGGAAGTAAGCATCTACTTCCAGCTAGATTATTTATTTATTTATTCGATTTATATGGCCACCCGTCTCAAACAAGTGACTCTGGGTGGTGAACAATCATAAGATCAATTAAAGCCAAATTATAAACACAATTCAAAATAAAATCAAATATATACATCAGATGAGAAAACTGTAATCCATAGATGTTAATATAGCCAAGAAATGGGGACCTTAATACTCTCAGGACCCCAAGCCTGGGCACATAACCAGGTGTTCAAGGACTTACGAAAGGCCAACAGGGTCAGGGCCATCATAACCTCTGGAGGGAGAATGTTTCAGAGGGCAGGAGCTACAGCAGAAAATACATACCTCCTAGTCCCCACCAGCCTACATTCCTTAGCCGATGGGACCTGGAGCATGCCCATCCTGCTGGACTGAATTGGACAAGTAGAAACAACTGGAAGAAGTCAGTCCCTCGGATAACCTGGCCCCAAGCCATGAAGGGCTTTAAAGGTGACAACCAGCACTTTGAATTGCACCCATACACACATTGGTAACTGATGCAGCACACAAAGCAGTGGTGTTACATGTGCTGAGTACCCGACACCATTTACTACCTGTGCAAGCTGCATTCTGCATCAGCTGAAGCTTCCAAATGCTCTTCAGGGACAGCCCCATGTACAGCGTGTTGCAGAAAACCAGTTGGAAGGTCATGAGGGCATCAGTGACTGTGAGCAGAGCCTTCCAGTCCAAGAATGGCCACAAGTTGTGCACAACCTGAAGGTGGGCAAAGGCCATCTTAGCCACAGCTATCACCTGCTCTTCCAGCAGGAGCCATGAGTCCAAGTGGACCCCCAGATTGCGCACTGGGTCTGCTTGAGATGGTACCACCCCATCCAGGACCAAAGGTGGAAAAATCTTGACACCAGGAGGCCCAAGTACCCAAAGCCATTCAGTGTTGCTTGGGTTGAGCCAAAGCCTGTTGCACCCCATCCAGGCCCCTACAGCCTCCAGGGATAGAACATCCATGGCATCACTCAGGCAGCCCAGGGTGGAGATATAAAGCGTACTGATGATACCACACCCCAAACTGTCGGATCACCTCACCCAGCAGCCTCATGTAAATGTTAAAAAAGAGGAGAGAGAGGACTGAGCCCTGCAGCACCCCACAAAGTAGGGACCATGGGCTGGACCTTTGCTCCCCCATCAACACCAACTGGAACTGACCTCAGAGGAAGGAGGAGAACCAACACAGCACAATGCCACCCACCTCCAACTCCCAAAGCCAGTCCAGAAAGATACCATGATCGATGGTATTGAAGGCTGCAGAGAGGTCAAGAAGAGCAAGGATGGATGCACTACCCCCATCCCACTCCTGCCAGAAGTCATCCAAGAACATAATCAATGCCACCTCAGTCCCATACCCCAGGCTGAATCCTGACTGAAAGGGGTGCAGATAATCTTCTAAGGCACTCTTCTGAGGAGTCTACTGCTTCCTCTGCATCTCCACAATTTGGTTCTCAATATGCCAATGCTGTTACTCTCATGGATTTAGAAGCTGGATGTGTAGAAAGACAATAGATACCGGTGAATTATGAATTTGGAGATGATTACTAAACGTACCATGAATTGCAGGAAGAATCAATCATTCAATCCTGGAAGACTGTTTCTTGAGGGAAATGTCAATGGAAGAAGCAGAAACTCACATACAGTACTTTGGGCTTTTCTTGAGAGTAGATGATGAACTACCAAAAAAAAAAAAAAAAGACTGTGCAAGATAAAAAAGACTTAGCAAGAATGAGGGAAATAGATGGAGAAAGGGGGTAGGGGATAGAAGGAATCAGGAATATCCCTGGAATATTCCTGGAAGAGCTATGAATTGTCACCAGGGACAGGTTGAGAAGGAGGGCATGTGTCTATGGATTCAGTAGGAGTTGGGCCTTTGATGGCATCTACTTAACTAACTATGGCATTAGGCTCAGATTCTAGGATTGGAGAAGCCAGAATTCTGACTCTTAGAAACATACTTGCTAAGTGCTTTTCCCACCTCTTGTTCTTCTTCCTCCTCTTCTCTTGATAAGACTCTGCCCACAGACCATACAGTGATTTACTGGGGCAGACATTGAAGAACCATCAATTTTTAATTACTATATTATTGCCTGCGTTGCCAATCTAGTTGCTGTCTATAATATTTGGGAATGAAATGTTGTTCTTTGGGGACAGAATTTGGGGCAGGTTGCTTGATTTGGTTTCCAGATGATTTCCCATGGTGCTATCATAAAGCCTGAGAATGAAGGTAAATGAAGCAATTATTTTTGCTGTTATGCTGATGTTTCCCATATAAAAAACCCACCCACCAGCATCATGGAACCCAATCACAGCCAAGAGGAATCAAACAGGCAACTGCAGTGTGTGAAAGTAGCAGGAATATAATTTTGTGAAGACTTTCAGTAGGTAAATACATTAGGTAAATCCATAGTTTTCTTGATTCCAGTTTTGATTTCAAAGACCTCTCGGTTCAGATCATGTTATCTTACCTTTCCTTCTTTGTATAGCTATAACTGCATTGTCTAATCAATAGAATACAGGAGGTTCAGTTCCCATTGAACTCTATAGCAGAATCAATATTCCTCCAATATACAAGCCAGGATCTATGCTGGCTAACATTCTCCTCATTGGCTTGTGTCCATTCTTCTTGGTTTTTGGGATGCACATGTGAAGACAGTTCCATGTGATAAAACAACTGTAAACAATCCAGATTAAATTTAAATTTTGATTTGGGGGGCTTCCCCTTGTCCAGAAGTTTGTGTTCCCCCTTCAAGATTCCTTCATCCATTACTTCACAAAGTACAGAAATTGCAGAGGGGGTAAGTTATGGATGTGTGTGCATATATATTGATATATATTCTATATTTGCACAGCTCAATCTGCGTCACCTTAACATACAGTAAATCTCAATTCTCTAGACCCTTAATCCCATATTCAGAAACTTGTTACAGGTCAGATTTAGTTAGATTAGTGTCTTCACTGCAGATTAGAACAAAGCTATATAGACATAGATGATCCACCTACACAGCAGAATTTCTATTTAGGTTTGTGTTCCAGGATTAAAATTCTAGGCTTTTTCCTCCCATTTTTCCAAGTTAATAGATAATGTTGGTTTTCTTCAAGGCCGTGGGAAGCACTACTCTCAAGCCTGGGATCTACTCTTGCTAGCTTCATTCCTGACAATCTAGTGAACTATTAAAACATGTAATAATAAAAATATTCTAAAATATATACTGCTCACTTTTGGACTCATGGTAATATTGGAAACAGCTATTTAGAGATAGCAGATATTCTTTTTTCTGTGACGGGTTACTGACTGGCCCCAAAGGTTTATTGTAATTTCACAATAGTGAAAAGAAGAGCAAAGGGAAAAATCAAGTCAGAGATCAAAATAGACATTTTGAGCACTGTGGGACTGAAAAATGCTCTCTTCTTGTGCTCATATTTCTGTGCTCTTCTCCCCTTCCAGTTATTATGTTCTTTGAAAAGCCTTTCCAGAGGAATATGTGGATGGCAACCAGACCACATGAAGTTCTGATCTATTGCTCAGATTGGCTTTTGTCTCAGATTTTACTATGTTATTTATGGGTTTTTTCTTAGAATTAGTAACTGTCTAAAGCCCAAAGGACTCCCAAAGGAAGGTTAAAAGATATATAGTGTTATATTGTTCGATAAGCATTATCAGGGGTAAGCTATGTGTTGCCCATGGATACTAGTGTGTTTCCAGACACCACCCTTGGTGCCTTCTAGATTCCCAGTCCTACCTGACCCTAAAAAAATTAAAAGGATAAAAGGAATCTGACATGCTGCTTAGCAAAACACTATCCTCTAGCATTATATGTATTTGTACTGACACTATTGGACCCCATAACGAGTCTTCTGGAGTGGTAGAGCTGACCAGTTCAGTTTCAGATAAAATAATAATAAAAAAAGTGCTCTGTGGCTGATCCTGGCCATCAAACCACCATTTTATGAGCACCACATGCTTTCAGAATTCCAAATGTCCCTACCCAAGGTTTATGTATTTATCACTTAATAAGAATATTTGGTATATTCTCATGGTTTTATCATTAGTAGTTTTCTATGGCTAATAATGGTTTGCACCAAAATTTAAAATGTTATTAATGGCCATCAGTTTGTATTGCTCCTTCCACAGCTCATGACTATTGAATGACGCTTTAATTTTTTTCTCTTCTTAAAGTGAAGTTTAAGAATGCAATCTCATGAACATGTTTCTGGAAATAAAATTTATTGAATACAGTAGGTTTGATTCTGAGTAAACATATTCATAGGACCATCAACACTGTTTAAATACCACTGCATTGAAATAATATAATATATTATGTCTTATAACAATATAATAAATCACATTAAATTTTAAAAATTTCATAGGACAGCATTTCTTTAAATATTTTTATTCTATGGAACAACTGGAAAAGACGTGATCTGGTAGTCTTTCAGAACATAACATATATTTTCTTTTAGAAACAGAGAACAATATATACAGAAAATTAAGCAGTGACAAAATAAGAGACAAAAGAAATAGCTGAGTTACACTGAAGAAGTTAAATCATTAGCACTTAATGGAGAGAACTGACTATTTCAGGGCTCCTTTTGTTTTTAATGTGGATCACATTTTAGCAACAGATGTGCATGTGTGTGAAAGAAATATTCCCATTCAAATTCTCATCAATAAATTTAAAACACTTCAAACCTCAGAGAATGTTAATCGGTCATCTATCTTTTGTTATTGTTATGAATGACTATAGTCAAGCTATTTAAAGCAAGTGATGCATTCAGTTGTTAATTATGAGCGCCTACTGAGAGTACCTCAAATGAACCAGTTTTTCTTAATTCTTTTCTTCCCCTAAGCAAAAGGTTACACAAAGGAAGTTTAAGAGACTACAGGAAGAGCATCTATTAAACCAACAAAATGCTTGCATATAAGAAAAGAGAATCAGAGTTGGAAAGAAAAGTATGAGCGAAAATTAAATCAAAACAAGAAGTCAGACTTCTGAATTTTCTTAATTTAAACTGGCAGAGACTTGATCCTAACCACATTCCAATGAGACTCAGAAATCAAGATTTTGAGTAGAATAATTTAACAGGACAGCATATTAATACTGAAATGGTTTTGAGTTGTTTTAATTTGGGAGCGTATAGCCTTCACTTTATAGCTATATTTGTTGTTTGACACTTAATAGCCATTGACATTATGAGTTTAGCTGATTTGAATTTATCACCTTCTCTGTTCTAGTATTTGTGTCACTCAGTTTGACACATAGTATTATTCAAGAATAATGATAATTTAAATATCCAAGCCCTTATCCTTATAATTCTATCTGTAAAGCATTAAGGTGTGTCAGTCTTCTGAT
Source organism: Python bivittatus (assembly GCF_059951505.1). Lineage (NCBI taxonomy): Eukaryota > Metazoa > Chordata > Lepidosauria > Squamata > Pythonidae > Python > Python bivittatus. Next base: position 73,386,861 of record NW_028277035.1, read on the forward strand.
CCTGCAACAGGAAAGTATCAAGAAAAGACTTTAGAGCAAGGATGTTAAAATAGACCTGAAATGCTTATTTATTTTTATGGTGAGGTGGGAGAATGAATGCTGACAAAACCAACTGGCACCCAGGCAATTTCCTAATGTGGAGTGAATTCCCCTAACCATTTCGGAAATTGGTTTGACCATTTCAACCATAACCTAACCCAAGAGTAAAAAATAAATCAAAGTCACTTTTTTGCATAAGCTTAAAATTTTTAAAACAGCAAAGTGACTATCAAAGGAAGCAGCATTTCTAAAAAGCCTCTTTTGAAATGGTGATTAAAGTGAGAGGCAAAAATACTCCAACTCTGGTGATCAATAATAGGTGTACAAGATTATCATAAACCACCCATACATACATGTTTATAGCAATAGCATGGCCAATAATTTCCACTTTAACATTGACTTGTTTATGAGACAAAGGTACGATAATTACAGCAGATTCCATTAAAAAAAAAACTTGGAAATTGAATATGCAAGCAAATCTCATATTCCTACAGACTAGAATTGAGGTTGCTCTGAATATTAACATTTTCTCTCTAGGCAACCATTTGCTTCCCAAGACAGAATGCAGAATTTGTGACATGACTTGGAAATAAATATGTGCAAGGAGTAGGATGATGTCATTGTCGCAGAGAAGCTCAATCCCATTGCTATTTATACTCCCCAATATGGTTGCTCTAAAACAAACAAGCAATCTTAATTTTCTATTAAAAATAGAGAAAGATGAAATATAGGTTAGCAGAAGGGGCAAAAAAAAAAAAAAAAGTCACAGTGTAGATTAAGTGTCCTCCATAAATCAAGAGAGTGAAACTTTTTTCCGGCCAGAGAGCTGTACTTCATGTTTGAGTGGCATGCCAAAGAGTGACACTCATACCAAACTGCAGTGACTTCAAAATGAGGACATAAGTGGGGTGACATCCTGCAAATGCCACAATGATATAGCTGAGTCATGATATCATCATATACATATTGTCATTTGCCCCTTGAATCCCTCACAGACATCCATGATGCCAAATGCCCCACCCAAGAGTGGAGCCAGGATTCTATTTTACCTTTCACTTACCTTTAATTAAAATTAAGCACAATTAACATGGATTACCCTCCAGCCATATAGTTAAGAATCATCTTCTATGTGTTGAAATTGCAACTTAATACCTACTGGTGGTGAAAACCACCGGGTGTGGCATCCAAGACATGCAGTCTGAGAACTCTCACTCTGTGCAAGGAGCAGAACATTTCTAAAATACGTACCTTCAGATGCCTTATTTTCAGTCATAAGCAGGTCACATGGGCAGATTCTTCACTCGACTCATCTAGAATTTTTGATAACGTGTTATTACTGATTACTCCAGTAACACACTTTAGCATCCATTAAAGCTTGCCTACATCATTAACATCTACTTTTGCAGTGAGGAACTTTTGCACTGATCACCTACATATGCAAATGTAGAATATGCCATCTTATCCATATCTCTTTCTCTTTTTTTAGATAATATAACATATGATCTCTGGTACATGACTAAATATAATATACCACAAGATGTGGTGCTGGCTACCAGCTTGGCTGCCTTCAAAAAGGGTTGGACCAATTCATGGAAGTCATGGGGATCAATGACTATTAGCCTCCATGGCAGTGTGACTGCCTCTGAAGATCATTTGCTGGGACAGTTATGGACTTCCTTGAGCAGTAGGTTGGCTACTGTGACAACAGCCTGTTGGAATAGATAGGCCAGGAGTCCAGTCCAGCAGTGCACTGCTTATGTTCTTATGTTCTAAGTATTTAAGATCCTAGACTTAAAACTATATGGAATCATTTAGGAATACCATCAGGTTCAGTCAGGTGAAGCTCAGTTTTATTCAGCTTTTCCCTTATTTTTCCATATTTATATGTTTAATATTTATTTAAATACTTAAGTAATTAATAATAAAAGTAAAATCATCATTCCCAATAAAATATCTCATTCTTCAATCCTGGCCAATTTTTGCTCTCTGTCTAAAGGGCTGCCACTGCCAGGTAATCTAAGATAAGAAGTCAAGAAGCTCCAGGTATATTCATGCTGCTTAGTCTTAAAGGAGATTTCTTAAGAACTGCTCTAAATCCCACATCTTTGGACAGAAACACAACCTTATGCAGAGACAACTCTGAAGCAAGGAACTTAGATAGCGATCTTGCCATATAATAGGCAACTTCTGTGCTTATTTTTATTTTCCTTCTCTAATTCTATTTATTTTCTTTCTCTACTTTTCAATCTATCAATTATTTATAGCACTTCAGGCCACATGTTTATTCTCCTCCAAGCCTAAATTATTCTTAGCATAGGCATGCTATTTCTCCAGAACTTGCTGCCTCCTTCTATCAATCATTGCAGTAAAATTATTCTAATACTAGTCTCTTGTCTAGGAAGGCCCAATTGTCCTGTGGTACATCTGAGTCATTGTTCAAAACTGAAAAACATATTATTTCTATGCAGACACTGATGTGTGAGGATAAGGATAGGTAGAAATTCATAAGAAGTTGTTGTCAAACATTATAAAGCTGAAGACCACCAACAATATATTTGATATATTTTATTTTTCTGAATCCTATGGGAATAAGAATGTGGCTATCCTTTTGATGTTGCAATTAATTAAATATAGTATTACAGTACTCAACAGGTTAAAACAGTATCAAAATTAATTTAAAAATGCATATTTTAAGAAACCAGGTTAAAGATTATTTGCATGCTATTATGTGTTTCAAATAATCACAATTTAATATAGAAATGGGATAGAACCAGTTGAAAAAGGGAGAGTGTTCTGTGCTTTGGTCTGGCTTGTCCAAGACAGATTGTATATTACATGAGTGGATAATCTTCAATCCAATTTGCAGCTTTCAAAGCAACTTCAGTCTTCTGGCTAAAATGAACAGTTCCTTTCCTGACCACTTATTATATGAGGAAGGAATGAAAAAGAAAAGAGTATGAAAGGAAATAAAGAAAAAGTAAAGGGATTCAGAGAAAGACTGGTGGCCCCAATCACTATGGGTTTTCTGGATCCACTCACCATTGGCATACAATGTAGGATTCAACAGAATACTATTGTCAGAAATAATCCTTTGATAGGAAAAATGTGTCCAATCCATGTATATTAACTCAGCTACATATATGTAGAACAGTGTTGTCCAAACTTGGCCACTTTAAGATGAGTGGACTTCAACTCCCAGAATTCCCCAGCCAGCCATGCTGGCTGGGGAATTCTGGGAGTTGAAGTTCACTCATCTTAAAGTGGCCAAGTTTGGACAACACTGCCGTAGAAGAAAGGTAGAAAAATATATCACTATTCATGACCTTTCTAATGAGAACTTCCCTAGTAAGACTGGACTGGTCACCTTTTTATAGTTTAATACATGGCAAAGCATTGAATAATTATTTTAGTTACTCTGTATGTGTGGGCGTGTCTGTGTGTGTGTGTGGGTGCCTTTGAGTCAACTCCTGGCGACTGCCTGGATAAGTCTCTGCAGTTGTCTTGTCAAGGTTTCAGAATTGGTTTGCTCTTGCTTCCTTCCTAGGGCTGAGAGGGAGTGGCTGGACCAAGGCCACCCAGCTGGCTAAGGTGGGACTAGAACTCACAGTCTCCCAGTTTTAGCCTTAAACACTACACCAAACTGGCTCTGTTAGTTACATGGCCAAAGTGCAATCAGAAAGGCCAAGAACCTGCAATAAGACCCTACTAGAATATTTGCAAGATTTGGAGAATGTTGGGTGTTTTCTGTTTTTGTTCTTGGGTTTGGATTTTTTTTTTTTAAGAAGCCAAGTAAGAAAGGGGCATTATGCTTAGTGTGGAGAAAGTAGATAAAAACATTTCTCTCTTTCTCTCATGATGCTAATGGCAGGAGATTCAAGATAAAAGGGGAAAAATGCTTCTTCAGTCAGCAATACACAGTTAAAGGCTTGAAGCTGCTACCAGAAATTGTAGTGATGGATATCCTTGGGAATAAGGATACATGTAAACTAATCTGAATGGCTATATATTTCTGTTAGTACTACAGAACACAAGCAAAAGGAGGCTACTGCATACATTTTTTGCATGTAAACGTTCCTCAGGTATCCATTTGATCACTAGGTAAACAGGACCCTAGAATAAATAGGACTTTGCCCTGATCCAGGCCTTTAGTCTGGTCTTCAGCTTGTCAGGAAAAAAAAAAGTGTTACGATAATTAAGAGAGTGCAGATTATAAAAAAAGTAAAATATTTAATGTTACAGTATACAAGCAGAAAAATACTTCATTCTTCAGTTGCCCAAGCCGTTTGGGATGCAGTCTTGTGTTAGGCTTTCAGCAGCTGCTTGAGCATGCTGTTCCTTCAGTCTAGAAGCTTTGCCAAGCAGCTGGAACAAAACTCATCAATTGTTCATGCATAGGTGATGTGGGCTTGGCATCATTTGTATAGACTAATTCCACCCATATTGTTGTTTAATGGGAACCAATGAGCTCACATATAATAAGAATTCATAATCATGATCCTTGGAGCTCCAGAGGGACCATAAAAGATATTAGTCTCAGCATAAACCATGCAGCGTTTGATTTACGAACGGAAGGAGAAATAGAATAGGAAGTATGCCAAACAGTAAGCTAAAAATGTAGGAAGCCTTGGCAGCATTTCCAGTCTCCTGATCATTCTTCCGATTGTATCAGTTATAAAATCATTTTCAACTTATACATTGATATGTTAATGTTCGTTATGAGGTTCATAGTATTCATTATGAGGATCATGAAGCTAGAACCAAAACCACACCATCCATTTCAAAGACAGAAAGATTGGTAGACATGTTTGCAAATATATAAAAATATGTTTTGGGAAGGAAAATATAACAGGCAATCAAAATTATATAAACAAGTTGCTACATAACTAAGTAGCACAGGTGACTGAGTAAGGACTAGGTTAATAAACAAAATAGGAGGGGAAATAGAAGGGAATGATAGGAATGGGAAAGGCAGAAATACCAAGATCTTTTTAAAAATGTAGAATGGAGCTCTAATTCCCTAGATAAGGATAATTTCCTTCTTCACACTGAGAAAGCATTTTAAAATGGTCCCAAGGAGCAAAACCAAAAGCTGCCTATACACATCAATAGAGAAATCAAATAATTGAATGCACAAGAGAGGGACATGGATACATCCAGTATACAAATCAGCCAAAATGAGGGAAAAAGCAAAAGGACAACTCTAAACCCAGGCAAATGACAACTGAGTATGCTAAGAAGAACAATAAATGCTAACCAGGCAAAGAAAAATTAAAAAGAACAACATGGAAGGGAGAGAGAATTGAATTGCTTAGATTCTAAAAAGAAGTGTTCCATGGCATAATATTTTGTTGCAAGTGCTGTTCCCCCCCCCCCATATATTACTTTTGGAAACAAAATAAATAATATGGAGAAAAATGCAGTGTACAGTATGTTATTTGAAATTGGAGATTTCAAATGCAGAAGATTTTAGTTTATCTGAAATTGACATGCCGTTTTAACTTTTTTTTCCCCCCAACAGAATTTATTGGGATCTACTGGATGGTTGTGCAACCAATTGCTTGCCTGGGACAGGAAATACAAAGACATAGCAACTCCAACAGATGCTTATCTAACATCTTGAAACAATGACATCAGAAAAATAATAATCAGTTCAAACTAAAGTTCTGAATTGCCAATAATACAAAACAATGATACAAAATTCTCAATACGCTTAATTAACACATATGTTTGTAATTTTATTTATTTATTTATTTGGTGCTTATGGTGATATCTGAATCATCATCATCATCAAAGGTATAGCAATGATGGACGTTGACTTGATATGGACAAACATTGCATTTTTTCTTTCTAAATCAGATAATGTGCTAATTTCACTATTTTTTCCACGCTGTATCTGAAGTATCCAATGGAATTACTAAAATAAAACAACATGCCAAACATTCTGATGCTGAGAATGAATGACCAAGTCTTCCAGTATTTAGCTGCTATGCACATACTCACATGTCATTCCCTGCATATGGAACATGATAGGTACATCTGACATATCCATTGATAGCAGAATCAGTCTATTCTCTTGTGGTATGGGCATCTTATGCATCCTTTGGGTCACCACAATGCCACTCTACAAGATATGATACAGTCCTAAGACTGCCTTCCACTAATTGTAAAGATGACATGCTGATGACAATACTTTTGAACCAAAACATAGCCCTCAAAAATATGAAAATTATGAGCAATCAGTTCTCATAATCATGGCTAGCTGGGGAATTCTGGGAGCTGAAGTCTGCACATCTTAAAGTTGCTGAGGTTGAGAAACATTGCTGTGGAGAGTATGGAAGATGACCTTGACAGAGACATGCAAGCACCATTGCCAAAGCAACTAGGGGTAAAACATTGTCTAAGTCCAGAACATCCAGATAATGTTTAGGGAAGAATGTCCAGATAAATTAGGGAAGAACCATCCCTAATTTACTGAAGGAGGAGGGAGTACAACACAATCAGACTTGCAAGATTCTGTTATTATATCCAGTCTCAATAAAAGTAGTCTTAAACTTCCTGTAGAGTTGATTTCCTGGTATGGTCTAGTTAGTGAGATACTTTCCTCTCTACCTGTTTAGTTGCTACCTGAGGCATGCGTTGCACATCAGAGGACTATATCCTTAAAACAGACAGCTTCATTTCTTGGAAGCCTCTTCGTTTCCAAATTAAGATGGGTTAATGAATTTAACATCTGGGTATTATGCTGCAACAATCTTCAAGCCACTTTGCATTATGCTGCAACAAATGAGGCAATTCAAGGCGACAAAGTGCTTAGGAGTGAGCTTTTCAATTGCATTATCCCCAAAATCTATGGAACATCCTCCCCAGAGAGATCTGTCCATGTAGGTTAATTTGGGGAGAAACAAGCAAAGACTTAATATCTTGAAGCCTTTTAACTTCTGTACTTGGGTATACTTGTATATTTTTTAAATCTCTGTTGGTTTAAATGACTGTGATTTTTAAGTGCAAATTGTACTGGTGTTTGCTGTGCTTTTGCTGTGTGTCACCTTGAAAACTGTAGCTGAAGGTGAAAGTCACATTTAAAGAGAGAGAAGGAGGGAGCAAGAAAGGAAGGAAATACCAGGATCATGAACAAACAATATTTAGAGGTGGGTGAAACTGTGTAAGAAAATACTGGAGTATTCCAAGAATTGAACATTGCTGGGAAAGATGTAGTTCAGCACACTGAAGCAGGAATTAGGTTGTTACTAAATAGGGCCCATGGTTTCCAAATGTTTCAGAATTTACCAGTACAATCTGGGAGTCTCTTATTTTCAGCAAGAGGTTTCCTTACTTTTGCATTCTCATCCTGATTTCTCAGCCACACTTCAGACCTTATAGGGAAGATGTATCCACATCAACCTAGCATAAGATAATCAGAGGAACACATTTCCAATTGCTTGGTTTATCAGGACCTTAAGATACAAAACATGGACCTGTTGCATACTTGTAAATGTATAACAAAGCAAAACACTTTTTTAAACTTAGGCTTTTCAAGGGCAAAATGTTTTTAATCTAAGATCTGTACAAAAGAACTGAGAAAAAGCAGCCCTACAACCTCATGACAGCTTTGTCCTTGTTCCCTTTCTCTTCAGTGTTAAACTGTTATCTATAATCAAATGCATTAATGTGAAACATTTTTAAAACAAGCTGCATGGACTCTTGCTTTAAATATATGATAATAATTTATTTGCAAGAGCAGGGACAAAAAAAATCTAGATTACAAACAAATTAACACCTCACCCTATATCATATTCATTGATTTGAAGTTACAGAAAGTCTTCATGCTAATTTTAATGCAGAACAGCTTGAGGACTAGCTGTTGAGTGGAGAATCTCTCACATGAACATTTGGAACTTCATTAAAGAGAAGTTAGGGGCTGAACAGGAATATGACATCTTTTTCAAAAGAGAGAGGGAAAAAGTAAATCAGTTATTTATACACTGCTTAATTTAATAAAAGCAATTAGATGATGCTCATGTAGACCCTATTACAGATCAAAATGGTATCAGAATATACTCCATAATTAAAGTTGACTGGAGCTTCCAAACACATGTGATGACAAAATAGACAGCTGCACACTTTTCACGCATGATGTTGGATATCAGTTATTCCCCCTCCTGCAACCAGTTGTATTGTTTCCCCCCCCCCATTTTTGTTGTAAGAAGTATAACAGATTTTTTAAACAAAAAATCCCACTCCCCTCAACTGTAAAGAAATGAAAAAATGAAGCCCTGCTCATCTGCCTCATCAACCCATTTCTTCTGGTCCTTGCACCCCCACAATTAAGTGCATTATTTCCTAGTTAGCAATTCAATAATCACCCACTCAGTTTAAAGTTATGTATCATGGTTTACAGAGTGAACAGGACTATATAGAATCACAAATGTTTATGGTATTGAATGCACAGCTCTACTATGAAAAGACTTCCCAATAAATCTGGTCTGCCTAAATAATTCAGTTATTTAAAGCATTAAGTTGAAGTCAGACTTTTCACAAAGGTCAACAGCTCATTAGTGAAGCAAATTCACTGCACTCAAAGTATCCCAATTTTAACCTTTGTCATCTTCTGACAACTGGGAAAGATTTTGGTCTGAAGCTCAGGAAGCCAATGGTAACAATGTGGAGGAATGTGAATCAACTTTTTGTCTCACTGTAAAACACCTCATATTTTATATTATGTGATATGATGTTTGTCATGTTATTTACTTGTTTAATATATATGGCTGTCCAACTCCCTATAGTGACTTTGGGCATCTAACAACATATAAAACTTATGTTTTATAAGTTTAACATATAAAAAGAAAAAGGAAACATAAAAACTAATACAAACACACTTACATACTGTACATACATACATACCACCAAAGTAAGAAACCAATCTACAACAAGTCAAAACACAACTTCTTCGGTCCCCCACAACACTCAACCACCATGCCACGCGATACATCCAGCTCTTTTTCAAAGCTTTCCAAAAAGCTGGCAGGCTTGGGAACAATCAAATCTCCATGGTGTGGTACTCCAAAGACAGATGCTGTGACAGAAAAGTCATGTGTTCTGGATACTACAAGATGACATTCTTGAAGCAACGGGACCAACAGCATGCCTCTTCTGCTAGACTGCACTATTATTATTACTATTACTACTATTTTAAAGTGCTGTAGTCAGCTGTCCCCTTCATGGATCACTGCCTTGTCGTGGCGAAGGGGCTTGCGTAACTCAGTGAAGCCATGAGCTATACCGTTCAGGGCCACCCAAGACGGACAGGTCATGACAGAGTTCTGACAAAATGTGGTCCACTGGAGAAGGAAATGGCAACCCACTCCAGTATCCTTGCCAAGAAAACCACATGGACAATGTTAAAAGGCTAAAAGATATGACGCCGGAAGACGAGCCCCTCAGGTCGGAAGGTGTCCAATATGCTACTGGGGAAGAGCGGAGGGCAATTCCAAGTAGCTCCAGAAAGAGTGAAGCGGCTGGGCCAAAGCTGAAAGGACGTTCAGCTGTGGATGTATCTGGAAGCGAAAAGAAGGTCCGATGCTGTAAAGAACAATATTGTATAGGTACCTGGAATGTAAGATCTATGAACCAAGGCAACCTGGATGTGGTCAAACATGAGATGACAAGATTGAACGTTAACATCTTGGGAATTAGCGAATTGAAATGGACAGGAATGGGTGAATTTAATTCAGGTGACCATTATATCTACTACTGTGGCCAAGAAACCCTTAGAAGAAATGGAGTTGCACTCATAGTCAATAAGAGAGTGGGAAAGGCAGTAATGGGGTACAACCTCAAAAATGACAGAATGATCTCAGTGCATATCCAAGGCAAACCATTCAACATCACAGTCATCCAAGTCTATGCCCCAACCACTGATGCCGAAGAAGCTGAAGTTGACCGGTTCTATGAAGACCTACAACATCTTCTAGAACGAGCACCAAAAAAAGATGTCCTTTTCATCATAGGGGACTGGAATGCTAAAGTAGGAAGTCAAGGAGTAATCGGAATAGCAGGCAAGTTTGGCTTTGGAGCACAAAATGAAGCAGGGCAAAGGCTAATAGAGTTCTGTCAAGAGAACAAGCTAGTCATAGCAAACACTCTTTTCCAACAATACAAGAGATGACTCTACAAATGGACATCACCAGATGGTCATACCGAAACCAGATTGATTACATACTTTGCAGCCAGAGATGGAGAAGCTCTATACAGACAGCAAAAACAAGACCAGGAGCTGACTGTGGCTCAGATCATGAGCTTCTTACTGCAAAATTTAGGCTTAAATTGAAGAATGTAGGGAAAACCACTAGACCACTCAGGTATGACTTAGATCATATTCCTTGTGAGTACACAGTGAAGGTGATGAATAGATTTAGAGGATTAGATTTGTAGACAGAGTGCCTGAAGAACTATGGACGGAGGTCCGTAACATTGTACAGGAGGCAGCAACTAAAACCATCCCAAGGAAAAAGAAATGCAAGAAAGCAAAATGGCTGTCTGATGAGGCTTTACAAATAGCTGTGGAAAGAAGGAATGTGAAAAGCAAGGGTGAAAGGGAAAGATATAAGCAACTGAATGCAGATTTCCAGAGAATAGCAAGGAGAGATAAGAAGGCCTTCTTAAATGAACAATGCAAAGAAATTGAGGAAAACAATAGAATGGGGAAGACTAGAGATCTCTTCAAGAAAACTGGAGATATCAAAGGAACGTTTAGTGCAAAGATGGGCATGATAAAGGACAAAAAGGGCAGGGACCTAACAGAAGCAGAAGAGATTAAGAAGAGGTGGCAAGAATACACAGAAGAACTATACAAGAAAGATCTTAATGTCCCTGATGTCCATGCTGGTATGGTCACTGACCTTGAGCCAGACATCCTAGAGAGTGAAGTCAAGTGGGCCTTAGGAAGCATTGCTAACAACAAAGCTAGTGGAGATGACAGTATTCCAGCTGAGTTATTTAAAATACTAAAAGATGATGCTGTTAAAGTGCTACACTCAATATGCCAGCAAGTTTGGAAAACGCAACAGTGGCCACGGGATTGGAAAAGGTCAGTTTACATTCCAATTCCAAAGAAGGGCAATGCCAAAGAATGCTCAAACTATCACACAATTGCACTCATTTCACATGCTAGCAAGGTTATGCTCAAAATCCTACAAGCTAGGCTTCAGCAGTACGTGAACCGAGAACTACCAGATGTACAAGCTGTGTTTCGAAGAGGCAGAGGTCTTCGAAACCCAGAGATCAAATTGCCAACATTCGCTGGATCATGGAGAAAGCACGAGAGTTCCAGAAAAACATCTACTTCTGCTTCATTGACTATGCAAAAGCCTTTGATTGTGTGGATCACAACAAACTGTGGCAAATTCTTAAAGAGATGGGGGTATCAGACCACCTTACCTGTCTCCTGAGAAATCTGTATGCGGGCCAAGAAGCAACAGTTAGAACGAGTCACGGAACAACCAATTGGTTCAAAATAGGGAAAGGAGTACGACAAGGCTGTATACTGTCACCCTGCTTATTTAACCTATATGCAGAGTACATCATGAGAAATGCCAGGCTGGAAGAATCACAAGCTGGAATTAAGATTGCAGGGAGAAACATCAATAACCTCAGATATGCAGACGATACCACCCTAATGGCAGAAAGTGAAGAAGAACTAAAGAGTCTCTTGATGAGGGTGAAAGAGGAGAGTGCAAAAGCTGGCTTGAAACTCAACATTAAAAAAACTAAGATCATGGCATCTGGACCCATCAATTCCTGGCAAATAGAAGGGGTAGAAATGGAAGCAGAAACAGACTTCATTTATTTGGGCTCCAAGATCACCGCAGATGGAGACTGCAGCCATGAAATTAAAAGACGCTTGCTCCTTGGGAGGAAAGCTATGGCAAACCTAGATAGCGTATTAAAAAGCAGAGACGTCACCTTGCTGACAAAGATCCGCATAGTCAAAGCTATGGTTTTTCCAGTAGTGATGTATGGCTGTGAGAGCTGGACCATAAAGAAGGCTGAGCGCCGAAGAATTGATGCCTTTGAACTGTGGTGCTGGAGAAGACTCTTAAGAGTCCCCTGGACTGCTAGAGGTCAAACCAGTCAATCTTAAAGGAAATCAACCCTGATTGCTCATTGGAAGGACTGATAATGAAGCTCAAGCTCAGATACTTTGGTCACCTAATGCGAAGAGAGGACTCTTTGGAAAAGACCCTGATGCTGGGAAAGATGGAAGGCAAAAGGAGAAGAGGACGGCAGAGGATGAGATGGTTAGATAGCATCACTGAAGCAATGAGCATGAAACTGAGCAAACTCAGGGAGGCAGTGAAGGACAGGAAGGCCGGGCGCAATATGGTTCATGGGGTCACGAAGAGTCGGACACGACTTAACGACTGAACAACAACAAAGTCAGCTGTGGTCATTTTTTTTCCATACACATAGCCTTATAATCTTTTGTAACTCATCCACAGCATAACAAGGTACTGTATGTTACAAAAAAGGTATGTAAAAAGATATATTATTATTTACTATTGAATCTTAAAATTATTGCAGGCCTTATGAATCAAAAAGCCACTGGCTAATCTTTACAAAGTCACTCCTGTCTCTTGCTTAACTATTCAGTTTGCCAACACTCTAGTGAAAGCTTTCAAAATGTCAAATACAACCATATTCAGAAAGTTGAGAATATAGCAGTCAAGTGAAAAGACTGTGTAGTCTTAGGTCAACCACTGAGGCTGTGTTCAGCCCCAAGTACCCATTTTTTAGAAAAAGAAATTATAGAAAAGATCCACAGGAGAACCATGGAGATGATAAAAGAGAAATCCCATAAGAAATGCTGAAGGAGCTAAGATGAAACAATGTACAGGCTGGAATAAATCGGGGGCTGAAAGAAATGCTGCACTTTTTGAAGACATAGAATGATCCTGGAAAGAGAATAGAAATTCTTAGACCATTAAACATATGATAAAAAAAAGAAATGTTGTTGTCTGTCTTTTTTAAAATGGCTCCATATTTTTTTATCTGACTGAGGTAAAAGTCAAGCATATTGATCTTTTGTTTCTCATCTTATTAAATAAATTTTCTGTGAAGGCTGGGCAAACTAATTGTCAGGAGCAACTGTCATGTTTAGGAGCATGTCTGAATAATCCATAGCTAGCACAGTCACAAACATCTGCCGAGCTATAACTTCACCTTTCTGGCCACATCTTCATGGCACCCCTCAGCTTTGTGCTGATGCCAGCTGAACTCTAAGCCAGTTTAAGACAATTCAGTCAAGACTAGGATGCTCCAACAGAGACTTGTCATGGGTTCGATCCAGATTGCTGATTACCATGGCCCCCACTGAACAATTTTCCTATTGTTCTGCCCTCCCAACTAGGAAAGCAACTGCAAATTCTTTTCCATTCTGTATGCCACTCTTACTAGACATGTATACAGTACTTTTATGCAGGTGTCTGCATATGCAAAATATCTACACACAGAGATACATGTACACTATAAACACACCCATGCATAAAAGTATACATGTCAAGTTAAATGTATATTTACAGAGTATATATGTATGTATGTATTTGTGTGTGTATCTATATACATAAAACAACCAGCTTTAAAATAACAATTTCTTTATTGCATTTTCAAAAATTTGGCTCAATAATGTCTGCTGCAGCTATTGGTGCAGGAAATCTCTCAGTTGTATACTGATTAGAATACTTGCCTGACAAGCAGAACATCACTACTTTAACACTTGGGATAAATGTTATTTAATTACTATTTTTCTTTCCATAAGTGACTCACATGACTATTTTGTTTTTAACAAATACACTACTGCACTATTTCACAATTTTTGCCTGTTGCTTGAGGTATAAAGGCATCATCCCAGCTCACAAATAGCCTTCCAGTCCTTACTTATTTGGGCTTAGGAAGGAAGGAAGGAAGGATAGTTTAGCATTTCAAGGACACATCAGTAGATTTATTAAAAAGGAAAAAAGAATCTTACCTCAATAATAATAACAATAACAATAACAATAATAACAATAACAACAACAATAATGACAATAATGACAATGACAATGACATTGTAATACCTGGAGACAACAGAATAGAAGAGAAAGAACTGGAGAAAATCACAAAATATAAAGACCTGCAAATAGAAGTAGGATGACTGTGGCAAAAGAAAGCAAAGGTAGTATCAATAGTTACAGGTGTTTTAGGTGCAATCCCAAAACATCTGGAGCACCACTTGAACACCATTGGCATTGACCAAATCACCATCAGTCAACAGCAAAAAGCAGCTTTACTTGGAACAGCTTATATCCTGTGACAATGCCTTTAACACCATCAAGCAGCAACATCTGCCTATCCCAGGTCCTTTTATCCACCCGATAGATGGATAAAAATGCCAAATCCAGTCTAAACATCTGGCTGACTGTGCAATCATCATCATCATCATCATCATCATCATCATCATCATCATCATCATCATCATCATCATCATCATCCTGTCTGCAGGGTGTTGAATTAACAATCCTGTGTATGCGAAGTAAATGTAACACTGGCTGTGGCAGAGATTAAAGAGATGCAGCCTAGGAATCATTGACCAATGTGAAGTGTATATGTGTCCTGCCACTGCACACAGTGGCTAATAAAACTGCAGGGGTTTGCATAAAAGAAAGAAAAGTGCAACAGATTAATCCAGAGGTAGCAAGGGAGAAAACATTATTTTCAACTCAGAGCAGGAAAACATAGGCAGAGGTCACATTTGCAGTGGGTGAGGGCCAAGTAGAAGACATTCAGTTTTGGTCCTCTGGGGAAAACTAGAGAAGTTAGAATCCTTCCACTGAAATGGGTGTCTATGACCACAGTAGCTTGTCTACAAAGATACAGATTTTAATCCAAATTTAAGCATGCTTAGGATAGAATTTTGGATCCAACTTGTACTTTCTTCTCTCAATTACTTTTAAAAAAATGGAATAGGAAATATCTCAAAAAATAACAGACACAGACTGGTTCCCATGGAGTCCTTGGTGCTCTCTGAGCTTGGTTGTTTGCTTGCAGACATTTCATTATTCAACTAGGTAACATCATCAGTGCTAGTGAGTGTGGAGTTTGCTCCCTGTTTATATACAGTAGCTTGTCCTGCCAGTGTTGGTGGTTTTCTTCTTGGTAGTTCCTTGGTTAGGGTATTGCTTTCTGCTTGAATGATTGTTTGTCTGGTGTTAATCCCTGCTTATCTGGGTGATGGTTGCTGGAGAGGATGTGTTCTAGTCTATTTGTTTCCTTCTTAGCTTTCTTACTGTCTGTTTTGAGTGGTGTGTAAATGTGGTTTATCTCTATGTGTCTATTGATGGCTGAGGCTCATTTCCATTTGTATAAAGGCAGTCTTCCTCATCTTGGCCACTTTCCAGAGTGCATGGATGCCACCTGTCAGATTCCTAGCCAACATGGCCATGTTCTGGATGTTAGGATCCAAACAGAAATTGGGCATAATAAACTAATCTGTATTGGTAGAAGACATCTTCATGACAGAGGATTTATTGCAATCCTATTCAGATATCAAAAGTGCCTTACCCACTCTGACTCTGCAGTGTACTGATCTACTGGCAAGAGTGGCCTTGTGGCCCATCCTGCCCAACAGCAAATAACATTTGGCCAAGAACCTCAGGAGCAGGAGTGTACATGAAAGGAGGATGTGAATGAAGGAAGGTTGGTGAATGAGTTAAATAAATGTGTTCCATTTATTATTCTGAGGTGACTTTCTGTGCTCACTATCTTCTGTACTAATCTAAGTATGCAGCCTCCCTAGAATGGGAGAACAGTAGGATACAGTCATAGTGGCCCCATTTAGGACACAGACGAACCCCTATTTATCTACTGAGAAAGTAGTATGATCAGCTAAGGATATCTGTGGATAGTTGTGCTGAACTGCAAAATGTATTATCTTGGTGTTTTGAATCAACAAAACTACTTAATTATTGTTGAAAAACAGTCTATTGCTTTCTGTAGTTGCTGTGCATGCTGGGGACAAAGATCTTAAATTGGCTTAAGGTTAGCCAGCCCAACAGTACTGCCTACTTTTTTTTTAAATTGTTTTGGAAAAAAAAAACAACTTATGTCATTACATCTTCTCTCAACATTCCCATGATACTGAGAGAAGCTCATTATGTTCTCACCTTTATGAAATAGCTAATAATCTTAAAGAACTAAACAATAACTGATGAGGGTGAAGAAAAGGCATACAATAAAGAGATTCATATGAAGAAAGATAACTTGAAGGTAGAATGGAATAAAACCGCAGAGAATTTATATTAAAAATATACAGAGTGAATGACAGAAGAAATCCTGGAAGCTACCCTGAGCCTATTAGCATTTCTGGGAGAGATGCCAATATATTGAAGGCACTTGTTTGCCCACAGCCAGTGAGTTACTTCCAGTATCAAATAATACATCTTTGATTTGTAAATAATGTACAAATCTCAGTGAAATCGGATGTCTATGATCCTGAGAGGGTGGAGAACAGTAGATAGATTGCTCAGTTCAAATCTATGTATTTCGTTTCCATGTCCATTGAAATGAATAATACCATCTAATGAAACTGAAGGATTGAAAAATGCATATCTCCAGGCATTAGATGTTCCACAGGCAACACACATTTATCAAATACAACGTGCATTTTTATTCCCCATTTAACCCACCTAGGATTTAGTTACATTATGTGCTCTGTAAATGCTTATATATGAATAAACACTAGAGAAGCAAGGAGCATAGACAAAGCTATTGCTGATTTGTTCAAGGCACAATCTGCACAGCAATCTAAAATCCATTCTGAGCTTTTACACTTCTTCGAAATGATCCTGGAATACATGGAACAAAATATGCTCAGAATGATCTTATTATATCAGGATTAAAAATACTAACATTTTTTGATACTTTAAACATTTTGTAGTGAGATCTAGCTTCGCCAGGATATTTTAAAATACAGATTAAGAAGCTGTCATTGTTAGTCTAAATATGATTTGAAGAAATATACATACATCTTTACTCAGCAATTGTTATGTTCTCACCTTTATAAAGTATTTGGATTGTTTGAAGATTTGGCTGAGAGAAACAAGCTTCAGCAGGGAGAAATGTAAGTATTAGATTTAGGGAAGAATAATATAAGGCACACATACAAGATGGGGGATTTGTGTCTTGGAAAAACTAGAACTGAGAAGGACTTGGATATAGTTAGAACATAAGCAGTATCCTGATGGATTGGACCCCTGGGCCATCTAGTCCAGCAGTCTGCTCTCACACTGGCCAACCAACTGCAGAAGGAAGCCCACTAGCCTCCCAGAAGATGGCCTTCAGAGGTAGTCCCACTGCAATCAGGGCTAATAGCCATTCATCCCCATGTCTTCCATGAATTGGTCCAGCCCTTTTTTAAAGTCAGCCAAGTTGGTAGCCAACACTACATCTCATTGTAGCAGATTTCAAAGTTTAATTACATGTTCTGTAAAAGTATTTCCTTTTGTCTGTCCTAATTCTTCCAGGATTCAGTTTCGTTGGATGATCTCTGGTTCTAGTATTTTGGGAAGAGGAAAATAGCTTTTCCTTATCCATATCATGCATAATTTTGTACACCTCAATCATTTCCCCTCTCATTCACCTCCTTTCTAAAATAAAAAGGCCCACATATCTCACAAGGAAAGTGCTCTAGCCCCTTGATCATCTTAGTTGGCCTCCTCTGAACCTTCTCTATTTCTACTATATTCCTTCTGAGGTGCAGTGACCAGAACCACACGCAATATTCTATGGTCACACCATTGAATTATGTAAGAGCATTATGATATTGGCATCTCTATTTTCAATACGGTTTCTTATTATCCCTAGCATGCAGTTGGACTTTTTTATGGCTGATGCATATTGTGTCAACATCTTCAATGAACTGTTTATCATTACTCCAAAGTCTCTCTCCTCATCAGTCACTGATCCTATTAGTTTGCATGAGTAGTTAGGATTTTTGGCACCAATGTGCAACACTTTACACTTGCTCACATTGAATGAGATTTGCCATTTTGATACCCACTTGCCTAATGTGAAGAAATCTCTTTGGAGCCCTTTATGGTCCCTTATTATTTTGCCATTTTAAATAATTTAGTGTCATCAGCAAACCTGGCTATTATCATCAGTTATCAGCTCTATTCCAGATCATTTATAAATGTGTTAAAGAGAACAAGTCCTAGGGCAGTTACATCCTCCCATTGTGAGAAATGTCCATTTATTCCTACTCTTTGTTCTCTATTCTTTAGCCACTTGCTTATCCACAAAAGGACCTGCCCTTTTACTCCATGGCTGTTACACTTGCTGAGAAGTCATTGATGAGGGACTTTATCAAAGGCTTTTTGGAAATCTAAATAGATGATAATGTATGCATGTTTATTAATACCCTCCAAAAAAAAAACCTGTAGTAGATTAATTAGGCAGAACCTTCCCTTAGTGAAGACATGTTGGGTATCCTTGAGCAAAGCCTGTGTCTCCAGATGTTTGGTAAATTTACCTTTAGTAGAAGTTTCCACTATCTTCCCTGGAACAGATGTTAGGCTGACAGGCCTATAATTTCCTATATCTCCCCATGAGCCCTTCTTAAAAATTGAAGTTACATTGGCCATATTCCAGTCCTTAACTACAGAGTCCAAGCATAGAGACAGGTTGCACATTTTAGTTAGAAAGTCCACAACCTCAGCTTTAAGCTCCTTAATAAGCCTTGGGTAGATTTGTTAATGTTCAATTTGTCAATAAGATCTAGAACTTCTTCTCTTGTCACTACTACTGTATGTGCCTCAGTTAATCTGATTCCTTTCCTGAGAAAAGGAGCACAGACTCATGGATCTCCCCAGTTTTTCTCCTGTGAAGATGGGAGGCAAAGAATTTGTTCAGTTTCTCTCCAATTTCCTTTTAGCCCACCTTTTATTCCTTCATCCAAGGGACTAATGGCCTCCTTGGCTAGCTTCCTGCTTCTAATGTATCTGAAGAATCTTTTATTATCTATCTTCTTCACAGTTTTGGCAATATGATCCTCAAATTTTCTTTTTGCCTCCCTCAATGTCTGTTTGCATTTCTTTTGCCAGAGTTTATGCTTCTTTTTATTTTCTTCATTAGGACAGGCTTTTCACTTTCTAAACAATACTTTCTTGGCCATAATAGCATCATTTGCATTGCTAGTCAACCATGGAGGCCTCTTCTTGGATTTTGGAATTATTTCCTAATTTTAGGAATACATTATGCCTAAGCCTCTATTGTTGTAGTTTAAAACAATGGCCAAGCTTTCTGGAAGGAGCTTGTACTTTTGACCTTCCTTTTGAGTTTCCTTTTCACTGGTCTTCTTGATTTTCAGAAATTCTCTTTTTTGAAGTCAAATATGACTGGAACTTGCTATGTAGGTTATCTTTTTATGTTGAATTTTATGGTCACTATACCCAATTGGTTTGACTAGGTCTAGTACTGTCCCCTCACACATTGGTTACATGACCAACTGCTCCAGCATAGTTATTTGTAATATCTAAAAATTTTACCTCTCTGTCATAGTTTGAACACACATAACCAGCCAATGTGGGAATAATGGAAATATCCCATAATTACAGGACTTCCTTTTAGGATGCCTTTCTGATTTCCCTCTCCATTTCCAGATCTCTTTGTACATCTTGGTTAGGGGGATGATAGTACACCCCCAGTATTAACTTACTTTTATGACTTTGTATTTTCACTCAGAGTGATTCCATCAAATGATCTGTTCCTTTGGGGATGTTGAGATAACTTGATTCAATGGTCTCTTTTACATACAAGGCAGCACCTCCTCCACTATGTCCATCCTTGTTTTTTCCTATAGAGTTCATAACTAGGAATAGCAATGTCCCACTGATTTTCCCTAGTCCATCAGGTTTCAATTATACCAGTTATATCTATATTCTCTTCTAAGAGCAAGCATTCCTGTTCAGCCTAGCATTCATATGCAAACACAGGTACACAGAATCTTTCCATTGTCTGCCTCTGCTTCATTGGGTAAGATATTTCTGCTCTCTTGACCCTTATTTCCTGCTATGTATTTTCAAATTATCAATTCCATGTTTTGGGTCTGAACTGTTATTTTCTTCCTGCAGCATCTTATACATATTTTTTGGTTTTTCTATTTTTTAAAAAATAAAACAGCTTTCTTTTCTACCTAGGCCTTATAAGTATTCTTTTTCATGCCAATCAAATTGACAAAGTTGCTATGTTCTCATTTACAAATGTCAGGGCTGCACGGCTAACATTTTTGCTTTTAGTTTCAAATGCAGCAGTTGCATAAAACAAAACAGCAGTTGCCTACTTAGTTTGTTCGCATAGCACTGTGCTTCTTCTAATTGTCCTCAACCACATGCTCAACCATATGAATGAGCCCATCCAACCTATTTGTATGTCACTACTGGGGGCAGGGCAAGAGGATAAATGACAGAACATGCGTGACATCACCACACAAATAACCTGACTCACATACTTACATCAGATGTTGTGAAGAAAGTGTATAATATTTCCTTTATGACATCACCACGTGTCATTATTTTGCTATAGATTTGCTATACATACTGCTATAAATTCTGTGAAAAAGCTTGTTCCCTTGAAACCATCAATCATATCCAGTGTTAAAACCTGGAATGGAGAATGCAGAAGATAATTGGTACGACTCATAAAAACAATGATCTTGAATTAAAATTCAGAATTGTTCAAACATTATCTTATTCTTCATTCAGACAATAACAAAGTGATCTGTTTGGGACTTGATTTCTGACCTGGGAAGCTAAAAAAGATTTGCCATTCTCTCCATCCAGCATGGAAATCAATTAAATCATAATTTAATTGTAATTGTCTGTGTTTTGCAGAACGTTGCTTATCCCAAAAGGGAGTAGTTTGATGTGCATGCATGTAATAGGAGAGAAAGAAATATTTTTGCCTCCCCCACCAGCTCTCTACAATTTCTAGTTAAATCATCTTAGGCAGCAGGGATTTAGAAGATTTGTGAACTAAATTATCATGTATATCTGGGAGTAAAAAGGTTAAGGATGAGGCCCAATCTATCTTGCTGGCATAACTTCTACTTAATTAGATTAGAATGAAGTTTTAGTAGACAAAAGAACAATAGGTTAACTGCAAGTAGTTTAAAAATATACCTGGGTTAAGATTTTTATATAAGCACATGTCATAATTAGCATAAGAGGGAAGATCCTCCAAGTCAGAAAAGATAGAGGAGTTCTTCCCTCTTAGGGAACCATCAGACCCTGATCAAAGGAAAATTGCACTACCAAATGTTAAATATTTATTTCCTGTATCAAGCGGGCATTTCAACATTTCCTTAACATCAGTTTTCAACAAGGAAAAAGAGGAATAATAGATTATTTTGGACTCTCCCATAATAGTACAATTAAGGCTTTGGTACAACATTGGGCATAAATTAGAACAGCACTTAATTTGGGGTATATAATCACTTTCAGTTTGGGTGGGGTTCAATAACCTTGATCCAGTATGACCACATGTTAATCTGGGCTGAACCCTTTGCACATAGAAATATTGAACTGTACTCTTTATAAAGAATAATTAGGAGTGTTATTATATTCTTACACTAAATAGTATTTTACAAAATAAATTGTTATAACACAGTTTTGATTCTTTCTTGTTGGTCTTCAACAAGGAGAATTAAAGTATACAATATGCCATCAGTATCCTGGATTTTAGAATTTGGCCAACTCTACCCAGGGCAGCTAGTAAGAAGAGCTGTATTACTTCTTCTTTTTTTCCCTTACAGCTGTGCACAATATTTTATGAGAACTATGTTGACTCACCTGGAAGCCCACTGTTTTCTGGTCCCTCTTAGATCTGTCAGAGCAATTGTAATCTCACTTTGCTGCATTCAAACTCTGTTGAAGAGAAAGTAGCAGACAATTATTCATTTCTCTTTGATATTTTCTTCTTTCCTCTTTCAACTTCCTTTCCATTCATATGGAATCTATTTTAAGTAGAAATAAAGAGAAAAATAAAATGGTTAAGGGCTATTCCCCACTATAATACAAACATGCTCTAGAAACATATTTTATCCTGTTGTGATCCCATAGGGTTGCCCTCATCTCATCTCTAGCTCGTGACCTTGGTTATTTCTGCACTGAAGTAGTGTTGTTTTGCTCAAAGCATTCAGTATTCAATAACAGCTACAAAATGTGTAAAATCTACTATGTTTTGCTACCCATTACATTGGGATTAAATCAGGTGACCAGTGGGATGGGACCAAAGAAGTGTTTAGTGGCTGTTACAGCTTATGCAGGCATGTTCCCTGCCTCCTCTGGTCCCTGATCAATCTTCTCTGCTATCATGTTGTGGGAGATGGTGGCATGAAACATAAAGAAAACTACTTGCTGGAGCTTGAAATAATATAACAGTGAAATGGCATAAAATAGCCATTTTGTGTGAACAGCATGTGATAAACAATGTGATTGGCTGAGACCTGAAATAACATGAAATTGAAATGATGGGATCAGTACTCCCCCGCCTCCACACACACACACTGCCTCCCAACACAGCATGGAGACGTCTGGCAGCCAATGTTTGTTGACTATATAAAAGGAAGCAGGGAGAAATCCCAAATAAAATTGTTGCCTGTAACTCCATTCACTTCATGAATCCATTTTTTTTTTTTTTTAAGTTTATTCAGGATACAACAGAATGGGGTATAGGAGGAGGGTTAAAGGAAAGAGTTTAGAGATGATGGACAGACTCCTGCAGATAGAAACACACACACACGGCTCTTGTACTCCTGTGTTGATTTTTTTTTTTCTCTCTCTCCACTGATTGGGCACATGCAGAAAGAGGGCAGGAACCAATGGGTCTGTTTATCACATGCAAAATCTGGACATCACCATTCAGCAATGAATCAGAATGGAGGTAATGGAGGAAGGCAAGAGACTGGAAATGAGAGCAGCAAACTCAGGCTAGTTTTCTGAGATCAAGAGTAGTTGAATAGTACTTTACCTCAGTTGGGAAAGACCTTAAGTCTATGTTAGCCTTCTCCAACCAGTTGCCCTGCAGATGGCTTGAAATAACGACTCTCCAGGCCAATGCCTTGGAGAGGGTATTTGAAAGAGCTGAGAACAGCAGGTTTTGAAACTGTTTTTTGACCCATCTTGAACTGTTACACTATATTTTACTTCAGTTCTTTCTCACTGGCCTAAATACATTTTTTCAGAGGGACAGATTCACCCGGTTTTCACCACTAAAGATCTTTATATTGAACTAAAATTATTTAATGGTATCATACATATTATAAAAATAAAAATTACATATGAGATAGAGAAATGATAGATAGATAGATAGATAGATAGATAGATAGATAGATAGATAGATAGATAGATAGATAGATAATACCTTTGCATTAATTCCAATATGGGATTATGGTAATATAATACTTAATAATTCTATTTATATTCTAATAGGTAAACTAGACATATTTATTCACATTATGTTTAAAATAAAATCTATGTATGTTAAGAAATGACATTACTGGAATGCCTTTGAGCTACTGTGACAAGAAAGCATCAAGGCTTTCCAACTGTTGCCCTTTTGGAAAACATTTTGTGCTTAAAAAAAAGAAGAAGCTGAACAAATTACCTTCCGTCACTCTTTGGCAAATGTTTTATGCTAGCTGCTTCCCTTCATCAAAAACATATGCTACTGGGATGCTGTAATAAATGGAGCAGAACAACCCATCATTTTTGCCTTTGGTTTCTGCCAGGCAGCAGTAAAGAAGAAAACATTAAAAAAAAAATCACAATAGAAATATGCCGAGAATATTTTATTAATTTCATCAGAAGCCAAATTAGGATAATAAACACATATATTATGGAAGGGGTCTATTTGTATTCCCCCTCCCAGTTACCTTAAGGACATGAAGCAATAAGCACATATTTACAGTTTATGAATAAAAATTAAAGTGGTTGCAGGATAGCAGACCCCTTTTGAAGCAGTCCAGCAACCCTGTTGCTTTCTGTGGTTCATCTGAGTCCATTGCACAAGAACAATCAGCCATTACATCCTCAGAGGACGACGGGTGCTTGGCTTCCAAGGATAGTAGGTGTTCCTGTGAAATCTGCCATTTAACCATCTAGAACTTTTCACAACCTGAATCAATCAAAAACTCTTTGAAGGTAACCAGATTATTTTTAGCTTTAAGCATTCAGATGAGCTTTGCTATTCTGCAATTTACCCACCCTCATCCTCCTTTTAAAGCAATCATAGCTTGAGTTTGGTGCTTTCCGGTCTCTTAAAAATGTGTAGTCCCAGATAGGAAAATCCCATGACTGTGGTTTTTGGGCTGCTGCTGCTGTGCAGGTAGAACTGCTGTCATAGCCAAGGGGTGCTCAAACTTGGGAGGGGAGGAAGAGGCAAGGAGTCCAACCTGGAAATATAGCATAAAAATGGCAGGGCCACTCATGAGATCCCACAAATGCCACACAATTAGAAATCATGCTAGCAACCTCAACTAATTGCTGTCTCGCATAGAGGGATCCAAGAATTCAAAAGGGACATGTCCCCAGTATACCCCATGGGAATTCGCACAGGATGGCATGTTCCCAAATGTGTCAGTTCTCTTGACACAGCCAGCAACCATCCTTTTGTCTGTAATAATAAACTGACATAGTTGTAATTACAATTCCCAAACAGGGATTCAAATCAGTGAGGCAGTAAGACCACCAAAAGCAGAAACAAAGCATTCAAACTCTTTGACAACTTTTGGGGAGGAAGGGAGGGAGGCAAAAAGCAGAATATCATTTGGTGGAAAATCAGCAGTTTTGCCATTGCAATTCTGCAATATGATCTGCTCCAGGATTCAAAAAATGGGGCTCCCATACATCCAATACATTATCCATTCCAAACTGTAAGAGTGAATTAACTATAGGCAAATATGGAGGCCCTGGCAGATAAAGCCACCGTACCAAAAAACAAGGCTGGCTACTATAATATCTCAAGCAGTGAGTGAGCAACTTGCTCTGGTAAGGTCTGAGAGCACACTGAAGACTTTTATATCTTAACAGCTAAACCCACTTCAGCTCTAAACTAGAGTTTAGCATTTCATCTCCCTAAAAGTGCCTACACTCCCTAAATTGGTTCTGGAGCTCCATAAAAACTATTGTAATGGTTTTGGATGTTGGTGGTCTGACCCCTTAATGAAAATAAGCTTGGGATATCCTGTTGATGATCCAGGCTTTAAGGGTTTTGCTTTGGAGACCTTCACTATTTCAGGCTTCAGAGTCTGATTCTGCAGTGGTACTTGGGTCCTGTTCCTGTTCTGAAACTGGGTTAGAGGCCAAAGTCTCAACAATGAGGAAAATGAAATAATAGGATTCATGAAAGACTGGAGAAGGAACCAAAGTTATCTTGTTTTCCAAAGAACTCATTTTTCAGTTTTACATCTTTAAAAAGTTTAATTGGAGAACCATTGATGAAAGGCTTGATAAATACATTTACTTAATGGCATCAAATTGGGCCTTGGGCCTTGCTCTGATTGTTTAAAGTTAGGGATAAACACCATACCAAATAGATACTTGCTTGTAATAATGTAAAATTGTACATATGAAAGGAAATGGTAATTTATCACCCAAGGGTCAATAGAACATGTTCACGTCATCAATTCAATATGCTCCACATCCCATTGGGAATAGAACACATTAAAAATGGCCCAACTCCTAATTATATTTACATGATCAGATCAATATTCAAACCACGTAATATGATATTTAGAATTTAAATTTATTGTTCTCATCTCAATAAACTAGTTTTACAGCTTAAAAGAAAATATTAGTGGATAGGAAAGAAAATTAGGTTGAGTTAATTCCATTGTAGTTTCTCTGGTAAGCTAAATGAAGAAATATTTTCAAGCTGTTCCCAATTTGCATTTAGTTATCATTTGATTGATTACACAGTGAACACTACGGAGGTGTTTTAGGTATTGTAGTTCTCTACTTGATAGACTGTAAAGTGGTCTTCAGCATTTAATACTATGAGCCTGAGGCTGTTGGATGAATAGATACAAATAACATGTAGCAGGATTGATTAGGGCTGTGTAAGTCCTTCAAAAGAGGTGCTCTGAAATGTGTAGGAATGCGTACAAAGCACCACCATTTTCTGCAGCTGCTTCAGAAGCTACTCTTAGCTGTCTCTCTGTGTATGTGTGTGTGCAGCTTGTTATTTCACTGAGGGAAAAGTGACATAGCTACACATACATGCGGAGACTGTTGGGAACAGCTTCTGATGGAAGATATGAGTCTGGAAACCATTTCCAAAAAAGGTGTTTTGTGTACTCTCTGATGTGTTCAGAAGCATGTCTTTAGAAAGCCTTGCCATTGATGAATAGTGTAATAACAACCAACAATAAAAATGATTTTTTTATAGTTTAAAAAAACCAGAAGAAAAACAATTCCTCATGTTTGGATATTTGCCACCATCTTGTTCCTGCTGCAGAGTATAATAATACTCAGTCCTCGCTTACTGACCACAATTGGGATCAGTTACTGTGAGACTAGGCTGAAGCTGCCATAACTAAAGATGAAGGAGGAATATAAGCAGAAGAGGATAAAAAGCCAGGAATCGTGTCTAAAAGATCCTTTTGGGAGGTAGATAAGAAGGAAACAAGTTGTTAAAGAAACAAAGGAAAAAATGTCACCTGAACCAGACAAAGGAAGTTAGGCCTGAGCACATGGAACCCCTCCCCCCATCCCTTCAACAGCTACCAGACTTGTAAATTAACAAGGCAAGAGTAGCTGCCAGTCTTGTGAATCAACAAAGCAAGAGCTTTTGGGGATAAAGGGAGTTCTGAAGCCCACCCCTCTTTGAGTCGACTTTGGATCCAGATTTGGTAGCTTCCATCCCTCTAGCTAGTGCCTGACAGCTTAGCTGAGAAGGACATAGGTAAGCGTGGATGGGTGTGTGTGTGTATGTGAGAGAAAAAGAGAGAGAGAGAGAAAGAGCAAATGTACATTGTAACAAGTAAAGTTTTGTTGTCACTTTAAATTCACTCAGTCTCCATGTATTACAAAGAACCTCTTGTGCCTCAGTGTTCAGTTGGAAGTGATTTATGTGTGTCCCTGATTATTTCCTGGCTATTGACCAGGGCTGTGTGTCTTGTCTGCTCTAGTCCCCATATCTGGAAAAACCAGTTGTTGTAACTTTGAGCAGTCACTAAACAAGGCAGTCAGTAAGCAAGGACAACCTGTGATGATGATGAAGAAGATGATGATAATTTATTAAACTTGTATGCTGACTCTCAACAACTCTTTTGGCTTCTTTCAGAATCCCTTGAACAACTATCCATTTCAGGAATTCCAAAGGTGCTTTGAAATTTGCTTAGTAAATATTAATAGGAAATGTTATCTGATGCCTTATTGGAAGAATAAGTGATAAATTGGAATGATTCAGAGGCCACCAGATTCAACTCATATCTGAACTTCTGTATCTGTGACTACTGGTGGATATAACTATCCTTTTGTTTAACACTGTTAGAAATAATAATGTAATCTCTTACGGGAAGTTGAACCATGCCGTATTAATCAATAAGGAACAAGCAGAATGACTTAAACTTCCAACATGTTCCAAGCAAGGATCTAATGTTGTACCTTCCCAGGTCCCACAATTTCCACAAAGCTTTTTACTGTTGGAAGAGAGAACAAAATACATTGAACAGTAAAATATTTTTCCATGTATAAGATAATAAGAAACACTGTATTTATTTTCTGAATATTCAAATGATCATAACATAATTTTTAAGAGTTTCCAACTTATAAAATATGTTATTGTTGTGATAATGAAATGCAAAACAAAAAGAAAAATAGGATGGAACATAAAAAAACAATTGAATAAAAAGCATTGTGAAAAAACTTTATAGGGACACATTCTCTCCTTTCCTTCCATTTGTGTCTGGGAGGGTTCTTTGCTCTCCAAGGACTGGACACACTACATCATAGCAAATCTGTACACAATGCTCTCCCCAAAACAGGATATTGCTCTGGGACAACACTACCTATCCAGGACTTGTAAGTTGCTGTTGCCACATAAATTCCTTCTTCATACTCAGTCCTTTATACTTAGTTCAAGGAAACATCTATAGGTCTGTAAAATGGCACACATCCTTTGCCTCCTTCCAAACGTTCTTGTGCTAGTTGAGATGAGGTGCTGCTTCAGTGTGCTTGTTCCTCTTCTAGTTGCTACTGAGCTCCCATTAAAGCTCCAAGCTCCAGGCAGGACTCCCACCAAGATATGCTGCTCACCCTAACTTGTGGTCCTGCAGTTGACTGATAGTCCTCTTGCCTGCTTGTAATAGCTGCCAATCTTCAGAGGTCGCCACCGCTTCCCTGTCTGTATGCCATTTGCAAACCTCCTTTCCTCATACATGCACACCTTCCCCACTCTGTCTTGGCATTTGCATTTGAAAACGCCAGGGTGTGGCTCAATGAGCAATGGCAGCTGGAACGCTGGCTTGGATGCTTGTGAGTAAAGCTTGAATTAATGAATGAATATCTGAGGGAAATGGGGTGAGAAGCGTTTTTGTCTGGCTGCAGCTACTTCTCCAAAGCACAGATGGCAACCCCAGTTTCACTCCCTCACAGTGTCCCCAACTGCAAACCACAATTTAGATATTTATATTTTACACTGAGCATTAAGAATTACTGCTAGTTTCTGTTTAAGTACTTTTATCTGTTATTTTTAATAGGCCTCATAACCTCTTTTAGAACAATATAACAAATGCCTAATTTGTCCTGCTGTGTAATGAGTAGTATACATAGGAACCATTCTTGCTTAAATTTGGTTAGACTTCTATTGTGGATATATACTGTCAGTTTTATTGCTGCTACTTATTCTCCAGTTTTGGTTTCCAAATCTAATATTGTTGGCAAAGTTCCTCTTTTCCAGTCTTGTACCAGGTTTGTTCCTGCAGCTGTCAATATATTTCTTGTGATGTTTTTCATTTATATTTTCTGGAATTATACCTAATAAGGATATCTATGGTTTCAGTTCAAATTTTATTTTAGGATCTTCTGAATATCTTGATGTTTTTCTTTCTAGTTCTTTCGAGTTTTTTTTTTTTTAACATAACCACTACATGTGGTAAAATGTTCCTTCTTTGTTATAACATTTCCAACAATTTTTGCTATACAATTTATATATTTTGGTGATGACTGACAGAGTTATATACCGTTTGTAAAACATTTTATACCAGTTTCCCCTCAATTTATAGCTTGGAGTAAATTTTATTGAGTTTTTCCATAACTCTTCCCATTGCTCTATTGTAATTACTTCTTTGAAGCTTTACATCCATTTTATCATGTAATTTTTAATTTGTTCCTGCTGCATGTCCTATTTCAATTTATGTATATGTATATGCATATGTATGTATAAATTCTCCTCTCACCCCAATGGGTGGTATGTGTCTTCCTCAGTCTTGTGTCCTTCACCAGAGGCCTGGGAGTTTGAGGGTTCTGTGCAGTATCTTAGCTGTTCCCAGCACTGCACTCTTCTGGACAGAGAGCTCTGATGTTGTTCCTGGGATCTGTTGGAGCCACTCTCCCAGCTTAGGAGTCACAGCCCCAAGTGCTCCTACCACCACTGGGACCACTTTGGCCTTTAATTTCCACATCCTCTCTGTTTCCTCCTTCAGGCCCTGGAACTTCTCCAGCTTCTCATGCTCCTTCTTCCTGATGTTGCTGTCACTTGGCACTGCTACATCTATCACTATTGCTGTCTTCTGGTCTTTGTCTACTACCACGACGTCTGGTCGATTGGCCACTACTTGCCTGTCCATCTGGATCTGGAAGTCCCACAGGATCTTAGCCCTGTTATTCTCCACAACCTTTTATGGAATCTGGATTTGGGGGGGGGGGTCTAGCTCATATGCTGTGCAGATGTTCCTGTACACAATGCCAGCTACTTGGTTGTGCCGTTCAGTATATGCTGTTCCTGCCTGCATCTTACACCCTGTCACTATGTGTTGGACTGTCTCTGAGGCCTCTGCACAATCTGCACCTTGGGTCCTGTCTAGTGTGGTAGACCCCTGGTTCTAGGGATCTGGTGCTTAGTGCCTGTTCTTCTGCTGCTATGATCAGTGCCTCAGTGCTGTCTTTTAGTGCAGCCCTTTCCAGCCACTGATAGGATTTCCCAATGTCAGCCACCTCAGCTATCTGTTGATGGTACATCCCATGCAGGGGCTTGTCTTGCCATGGTATTTCCTCCGCTTGAACTTTCTCCCGTGTCTGCTGCTGCCCGAGGCATTCTCTCAGCAGCTCATCTTTGGGTGCCATCTTACTGATGTACTCCTGGATACTCCGGGTTTCATCCAGGACAGTGGCTTTAACACTCATCAGACCCCGCCTGCCCTCTTTGCAGCTGGTGTACAGTCTCTGGGTGTTGGACTTGGGGTGGAAACCTCCGTACATTGTGAGGAGCTTCAGGGCCTTCACATCGGCAGCCCCCATGTCTCCTTTAGCCAGTTCACTATACCGGCAGGATATCTGATGACTGGCAGGGCATACGTGTTGATGGCATGGATGACTGGCAGGGCATACGTGTTGATGGCATGCAAAATATACATACACACACACAGATGTTATGATCTTCCTTTTCTATGAGTGTCTATGAGTCATTTTTCTCAAGGTCCTTCCTTCTTTCTTGAGGTCACTTTTGATTCTTCCAGCAATTTGTAAATATTGTAGATCAACCATGGTAAATTCCTACCTTCATTGAATAATTCTTGATGAGGGTTTAATCTATTTTCTGAGTCTGCATGCACCGTATTGGCCTGTATGATTAATTATTTCTTACTATGGTTGTCTCTGGAGTAAAATGCATTTGACAGTGAATCTAATGGTGAAGTCACTGGACTTAATCTTGTTTTTAAGAGATACCATATCTTTTTTATCAAATTTTGTCTTATGATGTGTCACTTTGAATTATTTTCTTCTTTTTGTTTCCTTATTCCATAAATACCTATGAACTCTTATTAGCTAAGCCAGCTCCTTCTGATTCTATTTGGGGATTTTATCCATTCTGTTATCCATGATAAACAGCTTGCATGATAATATAATTTAAAATTATATTCCAATGTTAATGTACAATTATATTAAAAATCTCTCTAAAATGGCATAGTTTGTTTGAGAAGATTGTACAGAACCCAGTGAACACTGCTATTTTTAAGCATTTCCTTATTGCCATAAGGGACAAAATCTTAAAAAGAAAATTAACATGTACACTTACTTGGAAATACTTACTGAACTTAATGCAGTTTTCTTTTGAATAGGAATCATATGTTCCCTGCGTATAGCAGATTATTGGACTGACTCCTAACCTATTGAATAGAGCCATGACAGCAGGAAAAATTATTAGGGCTGTGTAACAGTAGGACGGGAGCTTCAGCAGCTACTGAGTCTGGGAGAGTTCCTAATCCATCCATGGTTAAGACACAGACCTACAACCATCAGTGGGCCAAGGCCACCATTTGGCATTTGAAGAGCGTATCAGGAGCCCCACTCTCAAAAATGAACAGGGTGAAGAAATGGGTGGCATCAGGACAGAGAATTTCATTTCTTTTCAATTGGCATTTAATGAAAACTCAAATATTTTGCATCACACCCCAGGTATTTCACAATGTATCTCTTTTGAAAATGATATTAGCAACAACTTTGGGGGGACTCTGAGGACTGAATCTAGAACCTCAGTCAGCATTCTCATTTAATTGGACCATTTCCTGAAAGAAGGGGTGTTTGCAGATCATTTAAGCTCTAAAGATCACACTTCTGTACCAGAAATATAATATACTTTATATGTGCTACTGCAGTTTTTACAGGCAGTGATCATGTTGTATGTTGTAAAAACAGATTTAACCCTGTTAAGAGGTATCAGTTCTGAAGTCTGTCAATAAAAGTACCACCCCACAGAAATAGACAGATGGTGTGTGTGTGTGTGTTATGGTCTAATATATTATGGCTTGCCAATGCTTCTCTTTTCTTTCTCAACTTCTTTTCTCAGTTGATTCTTCTACTAGATGCAATTGAAGATGATTGAGATTTATTAAGCCATAATTACCCATTAATCTCAGAACCAGAAAACATGGTTTAATTGAGGAATACAAAGTCAGTTATACTCTAGATAAACCATGATTAATTAGATTAAAATTGTTACAATTCAGTAAGTCAAAAGGGGGGGGGAAATGAGACCTTTGTAGTCTGCAGATATCTTCAGCTCAAAACACCATTTTTAAGCTTATCACTCTGAGTTTATAAATCTGGGAGAGAGTAGCATGAGAGCTAGCTAGCCATTGACAGCGATGATGGAACACAAGCAAATAATCTTTAAATTATTTACAACACAAGCCTTTTTCTGTGGTACCTAAACATAGCCTCCAGTATTTTAATTTCCAGACTACAAAGGCAAAAATAAATCAAGATGAAATAGAAACCCACTTAGCTAATCATTTTAATCTGTGCTTTTCTATGCTAGAAACTAAATTAAGAAAGGTACATCCAGTTGAAAACAAGAGTTTCATGACTGTTGCCACAGGAACAGCAAAGCCTGAGAACGCTACTTTTTTGACTCTTGGGAAGTAGATCACCTAATTAACTGATCACCATTCTGGGCCTGCATTTATCAAATAGGCAGCCAACTTTCAACAGGGCCAAAATTCAAATAGAAGCTTAATTCATATGAAAAGAAGAGCCAGTCTCAGTTCCATCAGAACTTGGAAGGACACTGTACTCCTAGTGCAAAGCTGAAGCCAAGAGACTGGGGCTGCGCAATACAAAGCAAACACCCTCTCCTTTCTGCCAATCAGATATCTGTTAAACAATGTGAAGCAAAATTGCATTCAAAGCCTGTTTTACAACTTCTACAAAGGCTTGACATGTTCTAAGTGCCTCTTAGTTCTCTTTTATCCTCCCCAGGTCAAATGGTTCCATTATAGCAAAGAAATGAAGAGAACAAAAATATTCTTCCTATTTTTTTACCCCTGTTCCCTTTAAAGAAAACAGGACTTGCAGAAGTCATGAAGAATCAATCTTCAATCAGGAAGTGAAGGCAACTCAAACGGAGCTCAACAAACATCAGATCACTTGATACATGCAGGGCTAATTCCCAGTGTCACTGACAGCTCTCAAATGCTGAGGTGCTGCAGAGCAAGTGGGGAAGGGGGCAAATGACAAGACATTGGGATGCAAGGACATAAAAGCAGCATTTATGTGATGTCACCCTGTGCATGTTGCCATTTTGGTTTTGTTGTGGTTTGTTGTAGACACTTCTGCAAGAGTTAACTACAACTGATGCTGCTGAGCTTCTGAGATCAGCCCAGGTTGCCTAGGTGGATCCCAATATACAGGTTCACATTGTATTATGCAACAATTTGTAAACTATACCTTACAAATTAAATAAATTACAAGTAGCTGGGTTCAATAATGTGCTAAACCATTTTTTATACAGTTTAAAAATGCATATTATAATTTAGTGTGGTACATGAAATTAGCTGCTAAGTATCATTGTATTTGCTTCAAATAGCTTCCAGAGCTGAGCTTTCTCACTATCACAATAACATGCCCAGGGAGATATATTAGAAAGATCTTTGATTCTTATAATAATCTAACTGGGACTACATGGAAAAAGTTGGAGTAGCAAATAAGAACACATCCATGTCATATATTGGGGGAAAGTAGCTACTAAGAAGTGACTCAAAAAATAGAGATGGCACTAGAGAAATCCTTTGGCTGTGCTGCTACCCTGATTACATTTCTTAGCTTTCTCCATTGGCAGCACATTGTCAGGAATGTCCTGAACAGTCGTACAGTGGCTATGTTGCAGTCCTACCAGTCATTGCAAACAAGGCTGAGAAGCTGGTGATTTCCTAATTCCTTCTCACTTCCTGCAGGGATTTTTCATGACAGGGTGTGTGTGGGTGGGGGGGGGGGCGCATATCCAGCTCCACCTGTTTCTGTCCCTTTTTTATCCACCTGTATGACTGCAGGAGGAATAAAAACTGCAATGGACATAGAGACTGAAAGCTGGTGAGACCCTATTTTGGCAGAATTTCTCTAGAACTTGAGCATTGTCATAGAAGACAATGATAACAAGAACACATACACACCTGTATTGGCACTGCAGAAGATTGGAGATAGTGAGTTACACCCCATTTCCCTTTGCACATATCTTATACATAGTAAGGGTTATTTAGCCAGCTGAGGCAATTTGTGTGTAACTGAACAAGTCCTGTATTGTAAATTCCACTATAGTTGCATTTAGAAGTTACTTGGCAAGCTTTGTGGATTGCATCATTATATTGTTAATCACTCCTCCTTGACTTTTATCTGTATTCCTACTCGTAACAATTAAGATAAAGAGGACAACACCAGCCAAGGGAAGGGGATAATGGCAGCATATAGAAGCAACTTTCTCATAGAAATATTCTTAACAAAGGATCACTTGTTAGGAACCCCAGGGTATTGATCAAATATGTCCTCAAACCATCCCCAGGTGCTTTCTAATAGAGACTCTGCTTCCCCTAAAAATATCCCTGGCAGATGGTACACTGTCTAAAGTTATAATCACATTTCTGAGAAGATGTGCTACCAAGCTATTTCCAAATGTTATTGTTTATACTTTCTGCCTCTTCTTAGTATAAAAAGGTGGCAAATACTCCAAAACTATATGAATCTTGGCATTGACCCAAAGTCCCAGGAGGGTGCTGAGCAACTACCAGCTCCAGCAGGTCTTCCAGGGTCATTCTTGGGGTTCCAGGCAAGCTGAAAGGATGTGGATTGGTGTATATTTCTTTCTCCCTGATCCCTCTTAATATTTATTCAGTAACAATATCTTCTGGCATTTCATCCTGGTTTGAACCTGTTGTCTCCAAATCCTAAAGAATCTATTAGCTCCCAGGCCACAAGGTCGCAACATAACCCCTCAGCTGTTCAGATGGCAAGGCTCTGCTGCTGAAGCTCTTTCACCTGGAATGAAAAACTTATGGGGAACAGCTAGGTATGTTTATCCTGGAGGAATGAAGACTATAAGGAGACAGAATAACTGTCTTCAAATATCTGAAGGATTGTCATATAGAAGACGGGGCAGAATTCTTCAGGATTATTCTGGAAGACAGAACAGAAATCAATAAGTTGAAAATACAAGAAAGTAGATTTCAGTTAAACATCAGGAAAATAGTAAGAGCTAATCAATGACTGAACAGCCTGCCTTGGTCAGGGGTGGATTCTCTTTTGCTGAAGGCATTGAAAAAGAGGCTGGATGGCCATATGTTGCAGACTGTATAATAATAGGTTCCTGCACTGGGTGAGAAGTTGGACTAGACAATTGCCAAGGTTCTTTTCAACCCTTACATTCTATAATCTAAACATAACCCCATCAGGGTTACTTGACTGGATCAGTTTGCCAGGTTAGGGTATTTACACAACATGCTAACTCCTTCCATGACACCATTTAGCTTACTGTAAAAGCAAAGACATAGGACCTGGTTTAAGTAAATGACATGTACTTTATAGTATTCCAATTGGATTGCTAAATGATTGCAAAATTACTTAAAACACCTAGCTGTAATCCAAATGCCTGTCCCTTTAAAGATATGCATTAATTAGGCTCAGGAACGATATAATAAACCTTAGTCTGCAGTTGGGACTTGCTAGAATAATTGTATTTTCCCTAGGCCTTTTGTTGTTTGGAAAAAATTCTGACAATTTTTGATGTTTACAGTTCAATTTTAGTGGCTACATGATCCCTAATATCAGTTTCTTATTCCATTGATCTGCACCAGTCCATTTCCTGACTTGCTTATTCATTTGCATTGTCTCCAGGACTGAAGAGACTCCAAGGGCTACTGTAAATCATGGAAGAAAAAAGTCTAATTGGTTTAAACACTGGCTATACCTCCTCCTCTTCCTTCCAACAGCTCTTAGAGAACAATCTTATCACCTTGGAATTTAAATCAGAGTTTCAAAAATTAACTTTGCAAAAGATACTCTTGTGCTGCTCAGTTTGCAGCTTTCATTTTTTTCCCAATTTACTGCACAAGTTCATTTTAAGGATATCAATGTCCATATGTTAGTTTGTGCATTAAAAAATATAAGTTAAAAACTTCAGTGATCTGTGCAGAAATTTGACTGATTCCATGCCATCAACTTCTTGTCAACTCTTAGTGACTACATAGTTGTTCTCCATGACAATCTGTCCCTAACCTGGTCTTTCAGGTCTTTCAGCAATGCACTTATCGCAACTGAGTCCATACACCTTGCTGCTGGCAATCCTCTTTTTATCTTTTCTTCCACTTTTCCCAGCACTGGAGCCTTCTCCAGAGAGATAGGTCTTCGCATAATGTGTCTGAAGTAAGATAATTTGAGCCTGGTCATTTGTGGCTCAAGTGAGAACTCTGAGTTGATTTGTTTGATGATCAATTGGTTTGTTTTCTTGGCTGTCCATGGTATTCTCAGTCTTCTCCAACACCAAAGTTCAAAAACGTTAATATTCTTTCTATCCTGCTTCTTCAAAGTCCAACTTTTGCTTCCATAGAGTGTCACAGAGAGTATCATAGCTTACATGATTCTGATCTTTAAGTACAGTGGTACCTCTACTTACAAACTTAATCCATTCCGTGACTCTAATCGCAAGTTGAGTTGGTCGCAAGTCGAAGTAAATTTTCCCATAAGGTTCAATGTAATTACCGTTAATCTGTTCCGGCATCTGCGGACCACGCGTCAGGGGCAGAAAAACGGCCGCTGCCCACGCGGCAGGGTGGAAAAAATGGCCACGGACCATGTGTCAGGGGCGGGAAAATGGCCGCGGACCACGTGGAACGGGAGGAAAATGGCCGCGGACCACGTGGCATGGGTGGAAAATGGCTTGTAAGTCGAGGCGAGTTTGTAAGTAGAGGTAAATTTTTGGGGCCGGAGCTGATCATATCTTGAAAATTTCATAAGTAGGGGCGTTCGTAAGTAGAGGTACCACTGTATACTGATGTCAGGTTCAGCCCAAGAAACTCAGCAGGACAATTCAGGATCAGTTCAGTTACTTTATTAACTTACACCTACTAGACAGACTCTTGCCAGACTAACTCTAACCCCCAACAATTGCAACTAAACACTCTGAATTCCTTAGGGTGGTGGTAGTCTCCTTCTCTTCACTTTCACACGCTCTGGCTGAGGACTGAGGAGATGCTTGGGATTCCTCTCCCCCTCCCTATGACCTTGGGCCTCCATGCCACGATCCTCCTCATTCATGCCTTCCATCATAATGTCAGATTCAGCCTAGCGCAGCAGCGCAATGCTATTGGTCAATTTCCCCATCTCAGGCAAAAGGTAATCAGGGCAAGTAAACAATGCAACCACAAGTTAACTACTGGCAGAGGGCGGGCAATTAAGAAGTGGCCACATTGTAGCACAGCCAGCTTCCCAGGCAACTCTGGCTTATGATATGTCGGAAGCACAGCAATCAGCGGGCAATTCAAACCCAGATTAAAACAACCACCACAAGAAAAGCCCCAGGAACGCAAGGGCAGGAGAGACAAAAGAAGCAGATCAGAACACAATAGAAACCGGCTGGATCTTCCATCAAGATGAGGGGAAGGAAGATTGCCACGAACAGATGGGCAGCCCAGGGCAAGGGCAAGGGGCAGAACCGATGGGTACTGCGGGTCAAGGGGGGAATGCTATAA
Organism: Python bivittatus; assembly: GCF_059951505.1. Taxonomy (NCBI): domain Eukaryota; kingdom Metazoa; phylum Chordata; class Lepidosauria; order Squamata; family Pythonidae; genus Python; species Python bivittatus. The sequence continues at coordinate 73,424,665 of NW_028277035.1, forward strand.
AAAGACTATAAGAAACCATGCCAAGCCAATCCTGGCTTTGTCTGTAACCATTACACATTACACTTGAGTAAACTAACTTTCATCCGAGCTTGTCTCTCATGAGGTTTTTGTTCAGTGCTGAATGCAGTGATCCTTACGCACAACATATCACAGCATTTGAATATTTTTTCAAGTCTTACCGTCCCTGGTAAGTTGGAGTGGCTGTAGATTGGAGGCACCTCTGTATCCGAGAATTTGCCATATTTGGTTTGGATGGGGTGGCACTGCCCCAGACAGACCCGGTGCATAATCTGGGGGTCCTCCTGGACTCATGACTCCTGCTCAAGGAGCAGGTGGCAGTTGTGGCCAGGAGAGCCTTTTCTCACCTTTGTGTAGTGTGCCAGTTATGCCCCTTCTTGGATCAGGAGGCTCTCCTGTCAGTCACTCATGTCCTGGTCATCTCCCAGGTAGACTATTGCAAGGCTCTCTTCATGGGGCTACCCTTGAAGAGTATCCAGAAGCTACAACTGGTTCAAAATGCAGCCACACAGATGATATTAGGTGCCCCTAGGATGGCACAGGTAACACCTTTGCTGTGGGAGCTGCATTGGGTGCCAGTATGCTTCCAGGTCCAATTCAAGGTGTTGGTTATCACCTTTAAAATCCTACATGGCATGGGTCCAGGTTACCATCTCATTCCCATTACATCAATCTGTCCCACCTGGTCAGGCAGAAAGGGCATGTTGTGGACCCCATCAGTGAGAGAATGTTGGCTGGCGGGGCCCAGGAGCAGAGCCTTCTCCGCCATTGCCCCTGCCCTTTGCAATATTCTCCCCCCAGAGGTGTGGTAGGCCTCCATCCTCTTGGTTTTCCAAAAAGGATTAAAGACCTGGCTCTGCCAGTGTGCATGGGGTGATATGGGCTCTAACCATTTTTGGGGGTGGTTAGCACCCTGACGATGCTCCCTTAAATTATTCACCAACTCTCCATACTTCAAATTGAATCATAATCATGTTTACAGAATTAACTTTTTTTCTGGATTTATTTCTGAGCAAAAATGTTCAGGATTGCAACTTGGATTGGCAAAATGAAATTAGATGACCAGATTTTCATAGTATCATGCACACTGAGGGCAATCGGTGAACATTAAGGCAATATATTTTAAAAATATTTTTGATGACACCTAAATGTCCTTCATAATGCCCCAAAATATAGGACTATTTGTTGATAATTGATGCCTATAGTAATGTCACTGATATTTCTTTTCTCTTAGAGGAATATAACTATTATTCTGATTCTGTTTCATATTTTTAATTAAAAAAAAAAAAGAATAAATCAGAATTAGATGCTACCTGATTTGTTCAGAATAAACAGTTTATTTGGTAAAGGACAAAAGACACTGAAGGACTCCGTAAATGCTGAGCACCCTCTAGTGGTATCTTGGACAAATAATTTTCTGTTTTGTCTACAGCAAGAACCAGACACTTGGAGAGACTAGGTAGCCTCTGTACAAAATGATGTAATTCGGGAGGGAAGGGAGGGAGGCTGAGAAAAGAAAAGTTGTGTGTTAGAGAAAAAGGCACTGCTTATTTAGACAGAAGGTAAAGGGACAAATGGGAATGTGCAAAATTCACAGATTCTGGAATGTTATTTTTCTGCAACATACATTTTCTTTCCAAATCAAAAGTAAATCCTCCAAACTGGAAGCAGTTCAAAATGTTCCAGACATCATCTTCTGAGTAGAATAGGCTTGGTTCATTGCAGGTCCATGGGGCATTTCTGTTTCAGAGGATTTAATTTCCAGCACTGTCAAACTGCCCCACAGTGGCATGGTCTGAAGATTTGCCATCATCCAAAAGGGAAATGAAATATTCCAGACTTCTCAGGAATGCTCTATTCCTGAATTAAAGAATTTTGTACATCTCTAGAAAAGGTAGATTCCTATATTTTCTCCAAAGCCTTCAAGGATTTTTTTTTTTTTTTGCTAGAAACTGTATAGCTTAGATAGCATATCCAAAATGCCAAAACAAAATACTTATTTAATTAAAAAGATCAAAAGAACGCACATTTAAGGGTTGATTCTCAAGCTGATAAAGATTCAGAAGATGCAGATATGAGTAAAAAGAATTGTCCACTCACCAGTTCATAGTAAAGTCACTAGAAAGAAATTACAAAAAGGTCTACCTTAGTATCTTAGGAGATAAATTGAAACTAATGGGAAATAATTGATTCAAATGGGAAATAGCACCACGGACTCCATAAGGAAATAGTTTAGTTACTGAATTGTTTGTAACGAAATTATTTCACTTTAATAAATCTTGTTAATAAGATTCTGGACATATCCTCATTGCACCCTTGAGCTGTTCCTTCCTGTGTTTATGCCAGCTTGATTCCAGAATGGCTCAAGAAAATCCTGTCCAAATGAAAACTTTTCTGCACTGAACCTTTAAGTTACTCCTATGAGCTATTTGGGATCTGTGTGTACGTGTGTGTGAAACCATTCTACTTCACATTACTTAAAAATGATGAAATGGTGCAGTGCTGGACTTATTTTAAAAAGGGTGTGAAGTAAGTAGCTCAAGAAAGAAAAATAGTAATTTTTAAAAGGATTTCAAATCATCAACCTTCTATTTACAAGGCAAGCGTTATAACCATTCTGCTATTATAGCATTTTTGGTAAACGTACCTATAGACAAAATTAGAGACCATCCTCGTCTCTGTGAAATAGTCACTGAATTCTGAGGTTAGCCTGTAGTGAAGTAAAGTACACCAGCCCAAATGGACTGGAGCACTTGAAGTGGCATAAGAGTAAAAATAATAGTTTAAAACTGCGGCAGAAAACTCTAAAAGATGGGTAGCAGCGAGGGAACAGGTGACCTAGGAATAGATTGCCTTTTACTTACATGAGGTTTTAAACTGGGATACTCCCATTATTTTATTAAGTTGTTTTGTGATTGCTGATTGTTTTTACCAATTTTTTTTAATGAAATTGTGGTTTTTTGTTTTTTGTTTTTTGGCAGGGGGACACTGCTCTAGTTCATTCAGGAAGAAAAGTAGTACAATGATAATTGTTTTTTTCTTCCAAAACAGTTTGTTATACTATAATATGACTAGGTGTGATTGGCCAGCTGTTGCATAATAGCTGATTTAATCAAGCTGCATTCCTGTTTTGATCTTGGTTAAGGATGGAACCTCTTCTATCTGAAGAAGTTGTCACAGATTTCAAAAGAACAGCTATATTATACACACAATTTCTCTCTCTCTCTCTCTCTCTCTCTCTCTCTCTCTCTCTCTCTCTCTCAATATATATATATATATATATATATATATATATATATACATACATATTTCAAAAGTTCAGGGTTTGTTCAAGATAATCCTGTATGCTTTCTTTCAGTTCTGTAATTCTAGATATTTTGATTTCTGACAATAGAAAAATAAAAAGATCAGTTGGTAGCTGATAACATTCCAGTGCCAGGTTTCAGTGGGAGACAGGACGGCCCATGGAAGTGCACAATGGAGCTGTCTGTCTTCTCCAAACTAGAGAAGAGACAAGTGACATCTGAATGTGCAGCAAGAAGTTAATTTGTGCTAGGACTGGGTCTGAAAAGGAAGCAGAGAACTGATCTTAATCTCTGCAGGAAATTCTGTGGCGCAGTGGAGTCCCCTAGAAATAGGATGAGTATTTGTTTCTTACAAATAAGGCTGGCACATTGTTTTTATGTTGTTTTTCACTGAAACAATAGGAAACCTTTGTTTTTTGGTCCTTTGTCACTGAAATGTGTTAATACAATTTCTCTGGCCGCTGGTATCCAGGTGGGAAGTACGTCAGCTACATTCCTTCCCATCTGACTTTGTACCATTTGTTTTCCCTCCTTACATTCACAGGGCCCTTGCTTCCATCTTCATCTTTATTCCATTTTGGCCTTAGGCTTAGCCATTTACTTGCAGGCCAGAGAAACAGCAATCATTTTACCAATAACCACCCTTATTTCAGATTTCATTACATTGGGAGCATTACATGCATTATTTCCTTTGGTGTGTGATTAGTTGTTAGCATTTGTTTTGAGTGGAATATTCTTGAGAAAAAAGGTGCATTTGGCAAGAATATTTTTTACACATTTTTACCCCACCCTTCAGCAAAAATGGATTATCAAAAGAGCGTATAAAGAGTGGTAATAGTGTCTGCCTTAGGATGACAATCTAAAACCCATTACACCAAGGAAAAGGGATTGGAAGTAGGAAGAGACAAACACAAAACAATGAAAATAATTTTTAGTTCCCTAGTTCTTAAAAGGATTAGTTATAATAGAAGCCGATCAAGTAAGGAAGAACTCAGATGCTGCCGATCCTTTTGAGAATCTATGGAACAGATCTGTTAATTTTTGCAAGACTTCTGGAGGAAAATGGCAGACTGAAGACAGCTTCGCAGAAAACAGAACCGCCGACCGTGGTGGAATGAAGAGCAGGCAAGTGGACCAGCTCTTCAATACTTCCTCTTTGGAAAAGAAGAGGACTTGAGATTGCCCACAAGTGCTCCAGACAGCTGCTCCTCATGAGGAGACCACAAGATAGTAGTCTCAGGCAGTTTTAGCACTCTGGGAGACGAGGGAATAGCCACCTTGCTCGAAACCACAGTGAATATCTTTGAAAGGATGCTAAGTTCACATACTTCTTTTTCTAACTACTTTTGGAAATTGTTAACTGCTTTTCAGCTATTAGGAACCTTTGGACTGACAAGTCTGAAAACACTGTGTGAGTTGCCTTCAGTCCTTAGCAAAAGAAGTTTTAACTACAAATTTAAGAACTTTTTTTTTTTTTGGTCTGTTTGTTTGTTTGTTTTTGAGGGGGAAATAAACAGCAAAAAGGGGATTAAAACTTTGATTTTAGAAAGTTGCAAACAGACTAAGGGTCCAGATAAATTTGAGATAAGACTTTGGAATTAAATATAAAGAATTCTTCATGTGGAAAAATGTTTCTGTTTTAATTTTTTTTTAAAAAAATAAGATGATACTTTAAAAATTGGACACTAGAGGGAACTAAAGATTACAATTAAAGGAGAAGAACATTCAAATTTAAATTATGATGAATGAATGAAGCAAAATATGTTAACATTGGACATACTGAAGGATATTTTTTGAACAATGGATCCAGAAGTTAATAGTGTCTGCCTCTATAGATGTTACCTAGCTGGGTAACATAACATTTGTAAGAAAACAACCAAGCTCAGTGAACCCCAAGGACTCCATAGAGAGAATGTGTCTAAAAGATGTTATGGAAGAGGAACAAGTTCTACCTAACAAGATTGAGACTGACTTGAAAGTGGTTTTAAAAATGACAGGCTACAAAAATGACATGGTAAAAGATGTTACACTGGACATACAAAAGAAACCAGCTGATGCCTTATTAATTAAAAGGGATATACAAATAATAAGCCAAGAGAGTGACTTGGATAATTTTCCTATGCTGGATTCACAAAAGAGGCTTGTTAAAGTTTTAAAGAATTTTGTGAGAAGGGACAAAGAACAAATGAAAAGAAACCAAGTTCTATAACATTATTTGAAGGGACTAAAAATCAAGATTGTTAGAAGTAAAGGGAAGGTATATAAAGCTGGTTTTCTTGATCAAGGATAAAATAGACAAGTTGTTATCTCTTGTAACCCTTAATGGGCTTTTGCTGATTTCAGGACTGAAATGACAAGGCTTTATGGATTTGTTTATAGATAAGAGATGGGATATGGGAAGAAGAGATACTTTGTTGTATTTTAAGAGATAGTGATAAGTTACTAAAATTGCTTATACTTGTTGCGATGAAGGGGGAAGTCACTTCTTTATATATTTTTCTTTTTCTTTACTTACTTTTTCTTTATTTTCTATTTCTCCTATTTTTCCCTCTTTCTTTGCTGCACCTTCTATTTTTTTTCTTTTTTAGTTTATCTTAGTTTTTACTGTTATAATTATAATCTTTAATAAAATTACTAGATATATCTGTTGTATATGGAACAGATCTGCTTATTTTTGTCTCTCTCTGCAGCCTGTTGGAATCACCTTTGCTAATGACAATTGAAGGAGGAAAGCACCTTGAGGAACTGACTTCTAAACAGAGCTGATGGGGGCCCAACTTCAGTTCTTACTCTATGTGCATTCTGTACCAAGTTGAGGCTAAGCTACATCACAGATATTAAATACAATATCTTTGTATTGTAAACAAAGGTATTGTTTACAAGCAGTAAACAATACCCTAATCAAGGAACTACCAGAAGGAAAAAAATAAAACAAAACAAAACCCACACCCCCACAAACACTGGCAAGGCATGCCACTGTATATAAACAGAGAGCAAACCCCATTCCATTCTAGCACTGAAGACGTTACCTAGCTGGGTAACGAAACATTTGCAAGAAAACAACCAAGCTCAGAGAACCCCAAGGACTCCACACTTCAACCCTGAGCTACACATATTCTCTTGTATTGATATTAAATACAGGCTTTAATCTCCAGTGAGTGTTTTGTGTTAAAGACTGATTTAAGGCAGTCTTTGTTTTCACCAGGAAAAAAATGTGTCATCCAATGTGATGCTTACTTTATCTTCTTCAGGCATGAACTTCAGCCACAGCAAAGGGTGGTTTCATAAAGCTTGAAACTACTACTGTCCCTATTGACAGCATGGATTAAGAAGATTTAAGAGTTACTCCTCTTTGAACCAATATAGCTCAGGTTCTTTTCTGGGGTCACAGAAAAGTTTCATTAGATGGTAGAGGCTAAGGAACTGCACTTTGCCCTCACTTACATTCAGAGAACCAAAGGTCACAGTCCTTTCTCTCCCAGACAAATCTTCACAGCAATAAGACAGAATCCTCTGGCTATAACTTCCTGGCATTCTGTTAGATGACAAGAAACTCCTGAGACTTGTTTTTCCCATCTTTCCTAGGAAAAGAACAAAACCCCATCATCCACTAACATAACTAACCTATAGCTGAAAGGTGGGAGAAGGGACTGTCTATCCTTGCTGTCTATTAAGAAATGCTACATTCTTCCTACAAAGAATAGCATCCAAGGAATCTTAGCCTGGCTTTGGCTGGAGGCAGATGTCCATCTCTCTCTCTTCCTCTCTCTCTCTCCCATCATCCAACTCACAGCAGGGACTCTGGGCAATGTGCAAATTAAAAACAAAACCCAAATAAGTCAATAGAATAAGAAAATAGAAGATGGCCACAACCGGGAGCAACAACCAACCACTAGTATACTAAACATAATCCCATACAGATGGACACATATCCCTGCTTAACCCAGAGCCTGGGAAAAGAGCCGGATCTTCAAGGCTTAAAGGAAAGAATAGAGTTACAGCTGCTTGAAATTTCAGAGAAGGAATAGTACCATGATCGAGAAGGCATGCTTCTTAGATCCCATCAGATGAACTTGCTGATGAAAGGGACTTGGAACATGCCCACTTTGCCTGATCTTACAGAAATAGAGGGAGAAAGGAAGTTTTTTTTGGCAGATCCTGGGAAAGTTGTCTGTGCCAGGTCTCCCTTCTATTACCTATGAAAAACAGAGGAAAAGAATAAAATTAATAAATAAAGGGTATTAGAATGATGGCCATTGCTACCTATAAAACATTTTATTTACATCAGATGATACCCCTTCAGGATCTGGGACTGTAATAACCTTTTCTGTGTGACACACACTAATTCAAAAGGAACGTATTTTTTATTTGCTATGGTGCAAGAAGGAAAAAAAATGTTTCATGGTACCAATATTTCTTTCTGTGGCATACAAATGGTTTCAACCCCTGAAGAGCACGAAGTATACCTTTTTTGTTCCTCGTGAAACCAGCAGTTTGTGTAGTCATTTCTTTCCTCTTTTGTTATTGTAAATCAAAGAAATAGCTTGCTTTCACTTTCTTTGAGCAGTAGGCTAGCATTTTATATGTATACAGCACATTTTAACAACTCCTTAAGGTGTGATACTCATTACCATAAGTATTTACTTTCATTATATTATTTGTGTGTGGCTGCAGTATGCATTCCTTCAACTGTTTAATGTATCTGTTTATTTGTTCATAACCAGACAATGTACTGAAAACCATGCTCACGCCGATTACATCTACACCAATGCTCTCTCAGAAGTGAGTCCTATTGATTTAAAGAGGACATGAGACCCACTTGCTTGGCAACCTTAATAAAGGGAGAAAGACCTTTAAAAATTACTTCTGGAGGTCAGCGGCTTCTCCCTATTCCATGGATGGCAGACGTCCATAACCCAATCACCCTAATCAGCATGGCTGTGATCTGAGAAGCTGGGAAATACTGTCTAACAACCTCTGAGAAGACCCACACTTGCTCAAGCTTTGCTTGATTCATTAAAGTGGATATGGGATGCGTGCTCCCGCTACCTCTGATTTAAAGCAGTAGTTCAAAAACAGTAAAGTCCTGAAGTGCCTGAGACCAGGTTACCTGAAAACTTGTCCTCCTCTACATCTATCTTAGTTTTAAGAGGTTTCTAGAGGGCTGCCCTCTTCCAGGGGCTCTTGCTGCCTGCAACTAAGTAGATCATTAGGGAAAGATCCTTTTGGGAATGAATACAGAAAAGCCTTTATCATGCCCTCTCTCTGCTCTTTCTTGTACTGAGTTATGTTTGCTCAATGCAAGTAGTCAGGACTTTCAGTTTTACAATGTTAATGGCGGGGGGGGGGAGGTGCTGTGAACTTTGCGCAAGTTCTATGTGGAGTTTTAGCTTTTGGATATTTGCCCTCATACAAGTGCTTTATGCTTGCCTACTGTATCCTGCCCAGATAATGTTATAGAGAAACATACCAGTATCATTTGAGTGTACTGAAGTACATACAGTATTCTGGTTGTAGTCCAGAACTAGTAAGAACTAGACAACCCATGGCCTGTTGGGTCATCATTTCAGAGATATTTCCTTACCTAAGCAGAGAAACAGAATGACCAAGGTCAAAAAACCAGTGGGAGTGTGACTGACTTACGACTTACTGCCAGCTTCTCCATTGACTTTGTTTGTGGGAAGCTGGCAGGGAGTGTGAGAAATCCTTCCTTCCTTCCTTCCTTCCTTCCTTCCTTCCTTCCTTCCTTCCTTCCTTCCTTCCTTCCTTCCTTCCTTCCTTCCTTCCTCCCTCCCTCCCTCCCTCCCTACCTACCTCCCTCCATACACTTTAGAATCACTGCCAGCTTCTCCATTGAATTTTGGGAAGCTGTCAGGGACAGTTTAAAAAGAGGATCATGTGACTGTGGCTGACCAGCATGCAGTGAGTGTGCAAAAAGACTGTCAGAGAGTGCTCAGGTTGGGAGACTTGCCTAAGCAACTTGTGGCCTTCCCTTCAAGGTTCCCCATTGACTTTCTCCCTGCAAGCTTCCCAGGCAGAAAGGTTTAAGTCCAAAGCCAGCAGGCAAGTAAGTGGCTGCTGCCAGATGGGGGATGGAGCAAGGGAGTACACGAATGGCTGGCATGGTGGGAACACAGAGGGACAGGCAGAGATTATGCAGGTGCAGGACCCATTGAATTGTGGGACACTGTCAGGGACAGTTTGAAAAGAGGATCACACGACTGCAGCTGACTGGCACAGAGATAGCGCAAAGGGACTGCCAGAGAGTGCGTGGGTTGGGGAGACTTACCCGAGCAACTTGCAACCTTCCCTGCTGGGTTCTCCATTGACTTTCTCCCTGCAAGCTTCCCACAAGCAAAGATTTTGCTAGCGGTAAGGTGACAAGGGGCAGTGGCAATCCTATCAGTTCCTTCTGGCTTCCCCACTGACTTGTGGGAAGCTGTCAGGGAATGTTAGAAATGTGGATCACATGACAACAGCTGACTGTGGCAGCATGGCAGCCGCACAACAGCGCTGAATCAGCAACAACTTTCCAAAATTTCATTCCCACGGGAGTCATGGGTCCCTACATTCTCCACGTTAGCCCACTTGAGGTACCCTGGTTGGAAAATGGTTGCCCTACAAAGCACCATTTCACCCAGCTGAAGGTTACATACAGGAGAGTTTTAGTAGTATATAGATATACCTGGAGCTATTCATTATCTCAGAATAATTTTTCCATTTTTTTTTGGACATCATTTACAAAAAATGGTATATAGTTTATTTGAAACAATTATATATTTGAAATAAAGTCAGTAGAAAGAAATCCATATCCACCTCTAATTTCCCTTCATTTATCAAGACAGGGATGAGGCCAGGGCCAGAATTTTTGTTTCCTAGCATCTAAAAGGTTGCTGGTTTGAAATCCAGAATAATTTTTTAAATGTTTATTTTCTTTCCTTCTGCTAGTTTGCTACCTTTCCTGAGCAAGTTGAGGACTTTAAAAAAGAATGCACGGGGCTTGCCATTTCATTATTTCTCCAATCAGTCAATGGACAAGAAAATGAACAAGAAACAGACAAAAGCATTCAAGGTGACAAAAGAGGAAAATTATTACTTTGTAAGTACAATAAGAAAACATGACTCAAGGTTAAATATATGATGGGAGGGAGTTGAAAAAAGGCTGGTGGAGCGGCTGGATAGGGTACTGGTTAGAGCATCGCCTTTCATGCAGGAGACCAGGGATCAAATCCAGGCTGGTATCTATCTTACCAGTAGGGGTCCTTGGGCAAAGAACCCCTAATGCTTCACCTGCCTACCTCAGATATGAGAGTGATACAAACTAAGAGAGTCATGTTGGCTCAGATGTCGCCTGGATTAACAAGGTCCATGTCAGATGTTGAGGAACTAGGACAAACTGATGATAAGTGGGCTACTGGAACAAACCATACATGGATGAGACAAGAGAACTTGGGATTGATGGAATGCTACTACAACAGTAAACCTAATGAGAAGGGATATATGAAACGTATGAGGGAACTATGGATAGACAGAAGATCCACACTATCTGAGAAACAACTAGTTACCCAGCGCTTCAACGTAGTGAAGAGGAAGCTGCTCTCACAACTTGAGATAGACCAACTCCACATTACAACCTGGACTCAAGCAGACCTGGAAGAACAACTGGATGTGCAGCCAAGACCTGAAACTGGAAGGTCACTTCCACCCCCTCCATTACAGAGCATAGCAGCTGATATGAGGCATAAGGTCATGGATAAACTAGCTACCGTCAACCCTTGAGACCAATTATCAAGGCTCAGTGGAGAACTACCATCAGATAGTATGCTAGAAGATGCCAATAGAGCCCTCCAGACAATCCGTACTACCACCCTAACTCAAACTAATGAATTGGTATATGCTACAGCTGCTGTAATCCTGGAAATGCTTGGCTACACAATCAAAAAGAACAGCAGTACATACCCTCCCTGGAAAACGAGGTTGGAGGCTAAGATCAAGGCAATTTGGAAAGAAATAAGTCAGCTGGTGGAACTACAGAAGGGTATGGAGATTAAGGATAAGACTCAGCTACTGAAAAAATGCATGGGCCTGACTCCATCTGAAGCCCTAGAGACTGCTAAACAAAGACTCACAGCATTGGCTACCAGGCTAAGGAGATACACTAAAGAAGCAGAGGCCAAGAAGATAAATGCCCTATTCACCAAAGAACCATCCAAGGTATACTCCCAACTCCCAACAATAGAGTAACAGCAGAACCACCAGCAGCAGAAACTGAACAGTACTGGAAGAACATATGGGAGAAAGAGAAGACACAAAACACCAATGCAAAGTGGCTGCAGGACCTGAAAGCAGACCACAGCAATCTCCCAGAACAGGAACCAGTCATCATCACAGTAGCAGACATCCAACAGCGGGTCAAGAACATGAAAAGCTGGACAGCACCTGATCCACACCTATTGGCTAAAGAAACTAACAGCAGTGCATGAACGCCTAGCAGCACAGATGAACCAGCTGCTAACAGCAGGCTGCCACCCAGACTGGCTAATACAAGGAAGGACAGTGCTTATAACCTGCCTCCCCACAACATGGAAAGTCCTATCATGCATCATATCCACCAAGCTACAAGGCCATATAGGCCAGTACATGAGCACAGCTCAGAAGGGCATTGGAAGCAACACCAGAGGCTCAAAACACCAGCTCCTCCTAGATAGAGCAGTCACCCAAGACTCAAGGTCTAGGCAGACCAATCTCAGCACAGCCTGGATTGACTACAGGAAAGCCAATGATTCAATGCCACACACATGGATCTGTGAATGCCTGGTGCTATACAAAGTCAACAGGACAGTAAGGATGTTCTTCAAGAACTCAATGGGACTATGGAAGACAACACTGGAACTCAACGCAAGACAGCTCACACAAGTGGCCATCAGATGTGGTGTATACCAAGGTGATGCACTGTCCCCACTGCTGTTCTGCATAGGCTTAAACCCCCTCAGCCAGATAATCACAAGGACTGGATATGGGCACAAGTTCAAGAGTGAAATCACCATTAGCCACCTCCTCTACATAGATGACATCAAGCTGTATGCTTAGAGTGAACGAGACATCAGCTCACTGATCCACCTGACACAGATCTACAGTGAGGACATTAGGATGCCATTCGGACTGGGGAAGTATGGCCGGATGATAGTAAAGAGAGGGAAGGTAGTTAAGACCGATGGGGTGGAACTACTAGTGGGCCACATAGCACATATAGAGACCAACTACACGTACCTTGGTATCCCACAGTGACATGGGAAGAGCACGATGAGGAGGCAAGGAAGATAGCAATATCCAAGTACCACCAAAGGATGGGACAGGTCCTGAAGAGCCAACTCAACGGGAAGAACAAGATCCATGCCATCAACATGTATGCCCTGCCAGTCCAGTATAGTGAGCTGGCCAAAGGAGGACATGGAGGCTGCCAATGTGAAGACCCAGAAACTCCTCACAATGTATCGAGGTTTCCACCCCAAGTCCAACACCCAGAGATTGTATACCAGCCGCAAAGAGGGCGGGCGGGGTCAGAGCCACTATCCTGGATGAAACCCAGAGCATCCAGGCATACATCAGTAAGATGGCACCCAAACATGAGCTGCCAAGAGAATGCCTGAGGCAGCAGCAGATATGGGAGGAAGTTCAAGTGGAAGAAGTACCATGGCAAGACAAGCCCCTTCATGGGATGTACCATCGACAGATAGCTGAGATGGCTGACATTGGGAAATCCTACCAGTGGCTGGAAAGGGCTGGACTAAAAGAAAGCACTGAGGCACTGATCATAGCAACACAAGAACAGGCACTAAGCACCAGATCCCTAGAAGCAGGGGTTTACCACACTAGACAGGACCCAAGGTGCAGATTGTGCAAAGAAGCCTCAGAGACAGTCCAACACATAGTGGCAGGATGTAAGATGCAGGCAGGAACAGCATACACTGAATGGCATAACCAAGTAGCTGGCATTGTGTACAGGAACAACTGCACAGTGTATGCACTAGACCCTCCCAAGTCCAGATGGGAAATTCTACAGAAGATTGTGGATAATAACAGGGCTAAGATCCTGTGGGACTTCCAGATCTAGATGGATAGGCAGGTACTGGCCATTGTGATACCAGACAAGGACCAGAAGACAATGGTGGTGATAGATGTAGCGGTACCAAGTGACAGCAACATCAGGAAGAAGGAGAATAAGAAGCTGGAGAAGTACCAGGACCTGAAGGGGGAACTAGAGAGGATGTGGAAAGTAAAGGCCCAAGCAGTCCCAGTGGTGGTAAAGGTAGGAGCACTCGAGGCTGTGACCCCTAAGCTGGGAGAATGGCTTCAACAGATCCCAGGAACAACATCAGAGCTCTCTGTCCAGAAGAGTGCAGTGCTAGGAACAGCTAAGATACTGTGCAGAACCCTCAAACTCCCAGACTTCTGGTAGAGGACCCAAGTTTGAGGAAGACACATACCACCCATAGAGGTGAGATTTTTTTTTTTTAATTTGTGGACATGTTTGTTTGTGTGTGTGTACAGATAATCCTCACTTTATGACTACAATAGGGACTGGAAAACTGGGTGTTAAGCATGACGGTCATTAGGTGACTCACCACATGACTGGACTGATTTTACAACCATTTTTACGTTACGCTACACAACCACATGATTTGCTTAATGACTGTGATTTGTTTAACGACCATTAACAGCTGTGGTGATTTGTTTAATGACCATCATAAAAAAAGTTGCAAATTATAATCACATGACTGCGAGGGTGGTTTGCGATGGTCGTAAGTGCAAGTAGATGTTGTGAAGCACTTTTTCCAAGGTCATTGTAACTTTGAACCATTGTTAAACAAACTGTTGTTAAGTAAGGACTACCTGTATATATTCCCCAATCTATTTTCCTTTTGCCAAGATTTCATTATATACTGCATGCTCACTAGCGTGGTAGAAAGAAACATTCTAACATGTTGGAAAACGATGCATATAGGACAACCAGAGTTCAGTAACTAAAGCCCTTTCAGGAGCAGCTTTCAAAGAGATATCATAGGGACTGATTAACCATTAATACTGATATCCGTGACTGTCAGCCCTATAAGATAGACCAGACTAAGAAGTAGACACTGGGCAAACCTAAAGCTACTTTTATTAGAACAGCTATAGTAACAGAAGCTTGCAAGTCTGAATGTGCTTCCCTCCCTTTTTATGTGAATTAAAGTTGGAGGGGGGCAGGAATTGAGACATTTTTGCAATCTACTTTTTTGGCTTTGGCTCAAGGCTCATTTATCTGATTGTTGCCTTGGTAGCAGATCTTTGTCCTTCAAGGCTGTCTTGTATAGCTAGCATAGTGACAGAAGACAGAAAAAACTTCCTCCCCAGATCAATTTCTGTTAGTGTCCCTGGGGAGAATACTCAGATACTGAAAAGAAGGTTAAGGGAGAAAAGAAAGATAGCGAAAGCCATTTCCTCCCAGTACTAATACTTGGGTCTAAAAAAAAAAAGTCTTTGCAACTGATTTTAACTAATTATTAAAATGTTGGGAGATCTGAGTACAGGTCTCCCCTGGAATGCCTGATTCTCAGACTTTTCTGCTTGAAAAGCTAATGTTGGATTTCTCCCCCCACCTAGCCCACTCTCATTTTTGTTTTTTAAGAAAGGAAGACTCATGTTTACACTAAACTTCCATAAATGAAAAGATGGGGTTGAATTTTGAGGCCCAGCTTAAAAGAAGTGCTTTCACATTTATGAACATTTAATTTAGGGCCTTTCCCCACTTGCATCTAACCATAGCATTAAAAAAAAATTTTTTTTTTTCTGTCATGCACTCCAAAACTTTGCCTCATCTGGTGATCAGCCCATGAATGAGACAGCTTAAGTTCTTAGCTGTACCAGCATTTAAGTAGTAAGTCCTCACTCTTTATTCCACTGCTGTCAGCCTCTAGACATATCTGTTAGGCTTTGTTACTCATTGCTTTGGAGGGAGGTTGGAAGGCTGCAGTGACTTGAAATAGAAGCAGGATAGGAATTGGCAATGTGTACAGTAAATTTCATGACAGCATAGTTTTCTATTTTCTCAAGGACAGGTGGAGAGCCCTTCACTCAGCAGCAGGGAAGGGATCACAGAGTAAACCTAGATGAAACATAAGAAATACCCTTAAATTTAATTCCCAGGTGTGTAAGAGAGAGACTGAGTGAAAATTATATCTGCTGAGATTAACGCTTTGATCACTGCTACAGCCAGGAAGGAGAGTTCACCTTTTTGCTTCCATTTTGCAATTATAATAAAAAGATTTTTTCTGAAAAAGTAATGGCATTGAGAGCAAAATTTCCACACATATCAGTGTGATGTTTCTTCTGAATGTAACTAAAAGTTTTTCATTAGAACTCTAATCTGGGAGGAAATGGTTATAGTTCCTTTATTTGCCTATTATCATCCCAGTGCTGGCATCTCCAGTGACTGGATATTATATATGTGTGTGTAGAAAGTAAGCACCAGGGTAGCATAGTAGTTTAAGATACAGGACTAGGAACAGAGGGACAAAGGTTCTAGACCTCCCTTAAACACAGAAAGCATCTGGATGACTTTTGGCCACTTAATCTCTCTCAGCCCTAGTTAAAAACAAACAAACAAACTACCAACCCTTACTGGACCAGCATGATACATTATGATCCATAACATTCAGTGAAAAGGTTTTCATCCTGCAATGAATAGATTTGGATGGATGGATGGATGGATGGATGGATGGATGGATGGATGGAGTCTTCCATTCATTTAGCACTTACACTTTCATCCACTTGTTAGGGATGTCCTGATCTGCTGCACATCAACATGCTAAGTATTCAGTGGAATAAGATATTTATCTATCCCATCAATGCTTTTGTAAAGTATATTTTAAAA